>NC_048227.1:51306197-51392401 GCF_002007445.2 Ailuropoda melanoleuca
AAAGGGACACAAAAGAGCTTTTTAAGCAGGTGAATGGCATAAAATCTGTGGGAAGAAGACCCTGCCAACAGTGAGGGAAATACATTGTGGAGAACAGAAGGAGGAAATTAGAGGGGAGAGAAGAGGATTTTGGAAAGAGTAAGGAAGTCAAATTGTGGTGGTATTTCACACAATGACAGGGTAAGATCTGAGACAAGTGTTTTTAAATGGATCTGTGTCATGTAATATTCATCAGAAATACAGAAAAGAGACTTAGGGGCAAATTAGGGGAAAGAGTGGATTTGATGTGGGGGTTTGGGGGGGAGTGGAACACAAGAGGGCTCATACGGTAAGCCAGGAACTGGTAGAAAGTGTCACATACGTATCATCTCCTTTACTGTATAAGTAATGGGAAAAAATCATGAACATAGGTGAGACTGTTCAGGTCTCAAAATCAGAATGTTGAAAGCAAGTTGCAAAACCCATCGCCCAAAGCAAAAAGAGAAAACCTGAAGCCACGAGAATCATGTTAATATGATCCAAAGTATTATTTGGGGTAGCACAAGCCACAGGGAGCTTAATAATACGGACCATAGAACAAAATGCAATGACCTGAAATACTTCATCATCATTTCTGAGGGAGCATTTATTCACTCTTCCGACACGTATTACCACGTTTCTGTGATGTGTCAGGCACTGTTCTGGGGACGGGGCCGAGGTAATGGAGGGAGAAGGAACAGTCCCTTCACTGAGGATCTTTGCTGCTAACGAAGGAGCCCAGACCAGCACCCTGGAGAGTGTGAGGGGTGACTGCCAAGCTGGCTCAGGACATCAGCATGGGGAGTTCAGGGAAGAAGTGAGTCCTGAGGCGGGAGGGGGTTGTGGCGGGGGGGTCAGTCGAGGGAGGCCACGAGCGCACGCTGGCTTCAGTGGAGGGACAGCGCTGAGGGAAGTGGGGGAGGAGTGGAGGGCTTCTGGGGTCCTCCCTCATCACTGCCCCAGACGTGACCCCCTTGAGTCAGGGGCCCCATGAGTTTTATCTGCATTGCCAGTGGCTAGCTGAACGTCCTACATGGTACATGGAGGCACTTGGTAAGTGTTCACTGGACGCTGCCTGGATGATGAATGAGGGGAAGTGGAAAATGACAGGAGCATATCCTCAGAGCCAACATCTACTGAACACTTGCTAGAAGCTGAGGGCTCCACGGGCATTGCTTCCTTGAATGCTCACAACAGTTTTTTGGGATAGGAAGCCTTAATATAACATTTGACAGAGCAGAGTCACCTGGTTCATGAGGTGGGAAGGTGGAAAAGAAGTGCAAAGATACAGAGGTATTTTGAGATGTTGGGAAGAGAAATCAAGATATCTCAGGAAAGCAAGGACCCCAGAGCCCTCAGTCTTCAACTCATGGTAGGATTCAGGTTGCTCTCAGGATTTAAAACAGAAGCTGTGAGAACTGAGCCAAGAGTAGCTGAGCAGGAATGAGGCCTGATGCCCTGAAAGTTGGGGTCATCTGGGAGCGTGTACGCGCGTGCGCATGCAGGCATGCACCTGTTTATATGCCTAAGTACGTGTCCAAAGAACACTAGTACATGTAAAAATCTGGGGGAGGAGCTGAGAAGAGCCAAAAATGAAAGGAGGGAGAGAAGGGTAAGTAAATGAAGAGAGCTGTGGGTGGGTGAAAGAAGGGTCCAGAGAGACATCAGGACCAAAAGACACAAGGACAGAACTTCATGCCTGATCTCCATCTCCTCTTTTTAAAAAGTGTCACAAAAGAAGTTATTGTTAATTCTTGTAGGTGTGACAGTGGCATGATGGCTATAGATGCATATTTTTAAAAGCCCTTCTCGTTTACAGATGGTCACTGAAGTAAAATAACATGTCTGTAAGATGAGGGAAGCTGGAGAAAAAGTAAAAATTTGGAGCAATACAGTACGACAGGAAGTCTCCAAAGAAGGAGACCTGGCCATAAACCAACCAAAGNAACATGTCTGTAAGATGAGGGAAGCTGGAGAAAAAGGTAAAAATTTGGAGCAATACAGTACGACAGGAAGTCTCCAAAGAAGGAGACCTGGCCATAAACCAACCAAAGGGTATATGAAAAAGTGCTAGAATTTTTCAGCCTTCTTATTTCCTTTTGGGGACATTAAGTGGAATAATTGCAGTGTCCATGAAAGAAAAATGAATTTCAAAAATAAGACATTCTATGGGGCGCCTGGGTGGCTCAGTCTTTAAGCGCCTGCCTTCGGCTCAGGGCGTGATCCCGGCGTTCTGGGATCGAGTCCCACATCAGGCTCCTCCACTAGGAGCCTGCTTCTTCCTCTCCCACTTCCCCTGCTTGTGTTCCCTCTCTTGCTGGCTGTCTCTCTCTCTGTCAAATAAATAAATAAAATCTTTAAAAAAAAAAATAAGACATTCTATGTCTTACATGAAAAGACACCTTCTACAGGGGCACGTGGGTGGCTCAGTCTGCTAAGCATCTGCCTTCAGTTCAGGTCATGATCCCGGGGTCCTGGGATCGAGCCCCTCATTGGGCTCCCTGCTCAGGGGGGAGTCTGCTTCTCCCTCTGCCCCTCCCCCTGCTCCTGCTCTCTCTCCCTCTCTCTCCTTACCTCTCTCACAAGTAAATAAATAATTTTTTTTTTAAAAAGCACCTTTTACATGCTTTAATTTTATGCAGAAAAAATATCAGGGTTAATTATATAGCANCCTGGGCTCCCTGCTCAGGGGGGAGTCTGCTTCTCCCTCTGCCCCTCCCACTGCTCCTGCTCTCTCTCCCTCTCTCTCCTTACCTCTCTCACAAGTAAATAAATAATTTTTTTTTAAAAAGCACCTTTTACATGCTTTAATTTTATGCAGAAAAAATATCAGGGTTAATTATATAGCAGATGTAGGTATTTAAGTCGGTACACAGGTGACAGAAAAATGTTTTTAAGTAATATAAAAACTTGCTAGTTTTTCCACTTCTTACCACCCTAAAGAAATTTCTTGGCTATTGATAACCTTTATATAACAGAATTGCAAATGTTTATTAAAAATGTGTCTCTGACCTTTTAAATGAAAAAACATTTAACATGCCACCATAGATAAACCTGTCTAGCCTAACCAATGGGGCATGTGACTAACACAAGGGCTGAAATTAGAAGTTAGAAATGTAAAAATGCACTGAATAATGAACCGCAATTATCGTCTGGACGATTCTTCTCACATTAGATCCCAATTACACTTTCCCAAGTGAACTCCAGAGACTTTACCCATAAAAAGAGTCCTTGGGTTCAGCTTTTTTAAAAAAAAATCTATACACCACACAAAGCCATCAGAAAATCCTCACCAGAAACTGAGAATGATTTCCTTATGGCTCAGGAGATACTGCCAAGATTTCCTTTAAGGTTTACTTAGATGGCACTCAAGTAAGATTCCCATATGGAATTACTCCCCACACAGGAGCCTGACCTGGGGGAAACAGAACAAAGCAAAGATTATTTACAAACTCCCAAAGCAGGGGCTGTTTTACATTTCTCCCACCCTGGATCTAATTCCATCGGTAAATACAGCACATGTTAAGTTATAAAGCATAATTATGAAAAGGCCAAGAAGTGCTACAAAGGATCGACCCTCCTGACACCATGAGGCAGAGGCCAAGGGCCAGGGATAGCTGAACAGGCTGCCTGGGTTGCTGGCACCCAGGAGTTACCGCAATCGCCAGGGCAGCGAGATCCCAGCAGCCTCATGCTGTTGCTAAAAGACATCTTATATGAATCCTCTACATTCTGGGGGACAGCCTTCCTGTCAGATAACTTTTGAGCAGTTTCCTTCAAATGAGGAAAACGCATAATGTGGTGGTTTGCAACAGCCCAGTAAGCTCTCCCCTGGAAGTACCCTCGACACCAGGCCCTTGAATAATACAGGCAGTGCTGACACATCGTTCTTGGTGGTATGGGCTTTGACTGGGCTTTACGCAAAGCCCAATTCAATTTATTTCATGAAATAAAGCAGAGTATTTAACAACAATTATGAAAAAGTAATACTCGTTTTGGCTCATATCCTGAAAACGCTGGGTAAAAAATGTATAGCGTTTTTTTTAAGTATAGTTTTTAGTTATAATTTAAACCACTTGTATTTTATTGAGAAAGCCTCAAAAATTTTTCAAATAATAGAGATTCTGTTAAGATACTCTACCTGTAATTAATTGTGCTCTAGAATTTTCTTGGTATCGTGTTCATATAAAAGAAACATCAGAATGTTCATTTGGCAGGAAGCAAAATATTATGTAAGGGGGTAGCGGACCTGGCCTCTGTCTCACTTGGGCCTGTCATCAAGTGTCAGTGGAATAATGGAGAAATAGCATCCCTAGCCCTGAGACTGTACATGGGGCTACTGGAGCTGCCCTTGACTGAACTGAGTGATCTGTTTTATGCAACCACCATGCATATACTGTTTCCTTTTTATTTTTTTAATTACATAAAGAAAGCAGAATGAAGTAAGGTAACGTTTTGGAGGAAACCTGCCTGGGTTCAAATTTCATCTCCACCATTGTTGGCTGTGTCACTAAGTTACTTAATGACTCTGAGTCTCACTTTCCTCCTTAGTGAAATGGAGCATATTGGTATTTCCTTCAGTGATGGTCTCGATTCAGACTGCAGTGACAATCTAAGCTTGGTTCAGTGCCTGTTACATGGCAACTCAATAAAAGCTTGTCATTTTTGTGATTATCTAAAGAATTTATGCTTTCAAAGCACAAAAGGAAAATCAAGAACCCTCTCTATGTGCTTTCTTATAAGGTCCTACAAAGAGGAAGATTCTTGGCGTCTATCCCATTTGAGGCATATATTGGTATTCCATAAATGCTGTAGATTACCTTGAAAGTGCAGTTATTTTGACATATGAAGTAGTGAAAACAATTTTACTTTCAGAAGCTAAAGCACTAAAACAATTATTTATAGAATCGTGTTTAAAAATATCTGATAAATGTCATGATATTAATGGGAATGATATTTGGGGCAGCTTTATCAAAAAAGCTTTATGAAATACAAACATTTCCATTGAATTAAAAATATATTGTGTAAGTTTTTCAAATTGACTAATGGTTGACAATTTCTAGAATACCTGATGGTATATCAAAAAACCCTGGAGGAAACAAACAAACAAAAAAAAAACATGTTGGGTGCTATGTACTACCTGGAAATCTATTTATTTTTGACCTAAATCATTAATTCTAGATTTAAAAACTACTTTGGATTCCAAAATCTAAATTATTGAAGATGTGTTTTTTAACGTGTTTTTGAATGACAGCAAATTAAAAAATCTCATTTACAGGTTTTCTTTTCCCTTGGGGGAATTAAAAATATTATCTGTACTTTAACATTTCTCTCTTTATTTTAGCAAAGAGGAGATCAAAGGCATTCTCCCTAAGATGTTCTAAATTGAGAAACCATTTTCTAGTAGCTAATGAAAATCAGACCCATTACTTAATAGTTACTGTGTATATGCGTAAGCTTCTATTGCTAGGTCCCTTAGAGTGTGTGTGTGTGTGTGTGTGTGTGTTACTTGTTCCAACAGAATCTAGAGCTAAAATGGTTCTTATTTCTTTACAGTTCAAGTCTTCCAGTAACAAGTCTGTCTTGTCCTATAGAGACTTTTCATTCAATGAATACTTCAGACTCAAACAGCATATTGGTAACTATATTTTAAACCAAAAAAAAATCCTCACATAATAAATACATTTTATGCACATTAACTTCAAATTTACTTCAGAAAGCTATTTACAATATAAATAATTATAAATGGGAACACTTTGCAAGATATCATTGACATAGCTAATATCTTCTACTTTACATTCCAAAGTAAAAGTTCAAATTACAGATTTATACTACGATGTCACTAAAAACTATACATTGCAAGATGGTATTTGAAATATTGGCAATCAGTATCTTCCTTCACAAATATAATCCTTTTTATAGCATGTCAGTCAAAAAACAAACATAAAATATTTTATCTTTTTTGAAGTGCCTACTCGTAAGTTTCACTTTTTGAAATATTTCCCTTTGGAAAAACACGGAAAAAAGTTACAGTACTTCTAAAAATTTCTCCACGCCAATTTCATTTCTTTTGAAATGTAAACACACCAGGGTTGTTGGTGTAAATTCAACTGTGATTAAATGTGTTTCAGATCAGCAAATTAGGACAAACTCTCCACTATATAGGTGTATGAAAGCAAAGTCCCATGCAGCAAAATTGCAATAAATAAAATTATAAGTTTTTGATTCAAAAGTATTAGGATTTCTTGTGTGAACCATCAGTTTCTAAGGAGCACAGCAGAACAGAATCTTGTTACTTGCTTTACAACTGTGTATGTGTGTATACATACACACACATATATATACACATACACACACGTATAGCCTTTCTGCATACAGTCCTAGAGAAGGAACTCTGAACAAACCCCTATTTGAATATGAGCACAATATCACTTTTTGAGTTAAGTACTACCGGTACAACTCTTGTGCACAAGAAATGAGCACCACATGGTAATTTCCCCCAAGAACATTTTCTGTGTAAGATACCCTTTGCACGTGTTCATAGTTGTTCTGTCATTCATTTAAAGTTTAGAATGATGTTTTATCCACAATGCATGTTCCAGTAAGAAGTAACCAGTAGATTCTGCTGTCTTAGAGTCAAATCCTTATTCACAAAAACTGACATTTACATGAAAATTGAATCACTTATTTGGAGAGCCATACGATTTACATTCTTTAAATTGGTCAGAAAATAGAATGTATATCTATGTTTATGGTTTGAGGCAACTGGGGAACCAAATCTGGGCATTCAAACTTGTTTAATTCAAAGAAAGTGTATTAAAGTGTAAGCTATTCCACTGGGCAAGGTAACCCTAAATAACCAAAATCCTCACTTTTCCAAATAACAGCATTCATTCTGTCACTTCCAAATACAACTAGTACTAATTGAATTGCACTGAATATCTTAGTAATGTCCTGCTCTTGAAAGAGAGAGAGAGCTATAAAATAACGTATCTGTATTCAGAATGTCTCTTTAGCTGTAGTGTCTTCTATCAAACTTATTTGGTCTAGGTCTTGGGGGGTAAAAAGCCTTTCATTTTATTTTAAGATAACTATGCATATTTTCCAAATGACCTTTTATTGAATAGATCCTTACCCCCATTTAAAAAAGAAAAGAAAATGGAGCATATTGTCCGTTTCTGGAAGATCCCATTAAAGCTTATTTTAAGTGGGATTCTCTGCCCAAGGCAGCAGCATGTGGCAACAGGGTGTAGTGAGAATTAAGAATAGTACCCGGGAAATATTCTAGCCCTATAAAATATAATCAAGAGAGAATAAGTGGGTTTTCTGTATAAACACTGAAAGCTAATTACTTATTGCATTGTGTCTCATTTTGAATGTCGCATCAGCACTGTGTCATATGATCTTAGTTCAGGCAATACAGTCTAGAAAAGCTAGCCCATTAGATTTAGCATAATATGTCTGCCCCCCAGTGATTATGACGTTAATATTATGCATCCAAAAATAATAAATCGAACTGTATATTCTCAATAGTTTTAATAGAATTTTCTCAAGGAACATTGGGGATATATTTAATTATTTCTTTGGTCATCCAAATTGTTAAGTTAGATATTACAGGTAGATAAGATGGGCAATAAAGATATTCATACTATTACTAGAAAGCATGAACTTTGTATCATCTAATGAATTGCTACATATTATACTAGCAATTGGATATAGCACATTTTTATGAACCCTCGATGTGATGTAAAGATCATACTTCTCTCTACTTCAATCTAGTATCATGAGTCAACATTTAGCAAAGCTACGGAAATCAAGGATTAAAACTAAAGCCAATTTCACATTAAGTTATTGGGAACATACGAATTTTACATCCCATATTTTAAAAAGACACAGATGACATATTCGTTATGAAGAAATATGTTCCTGGACAGAACAAGAGAATGTAGATTATAAATACATTTTAACACATTTTTGTGTATATTAAAAAGGTACTTTGTCATAAGCTGTCTCATCTTATTTTGGGGTCATTTTTTATAATCATGCCACATTGCAAAAAATGTAAGCTTATAATTCTGTGGGCCTGTAAGGCATTATACGTAATGTAATAAATCTGCCACTATAAAATTATTGACATGTAAATTAAATAACTCATTTGTATTTAAAACTGGGTCAGACTGCCAAAATTTTTAATTAGGATGTAACGGAGTTACGTCTGTCTTCACTTAAAAATATTGGTCATACCATTTTAAAGAACATTATTCCTTCTGATGACCCCCAATTTGTGGAGTTCATAATTTATTTTTCACCACTTAACTATCTGCCATTTTAAGATTTCACTGAAGTCTCTTTAATGACATTCTTTTCTTTCATATTAGGTCCTTTTCCTTGATTCTGAAGATTCTATTTATTTTATAGCATCTGTCCCTGACATTTTTGGTAGAATGTATATCCATCAGTAAAGCCCATCTATATAGATTTTCTTTCTAAAATACACCATGTTCTTCAGATATTTGTGTCTTTGAACCATTTATCCATCTAAAGAATTCCCCCAAAACTTTAGCATTCCTAAAAACTTACTTCATGTTTCAAATTGATCAAAAATCTATTTTAAGTATTCCAGGGGTTTTTCATCAATATTTTTCTCAAAATCCTTGAACACTTTTGCTTCTGTGGTTTAATATGTAGTTTTTCTTGTTCTTTGAGCTTTTTTGAAAGTATATATGATCACCACTAACTTTGTCACTTGCACTGTTTCCATTTACGATACAAATGTCACTATGTCATACCCAAGAAATACTTATTTAATTTCATGTCGCCTCTCTTCTCATATACAAATGACCCGGTATTCATCTCTCAGATTATCATCATTCAGATTGTCACCTACCTATAAACTGCCAAATAACTGTGTTAAATGATGAAACTAATCCCTGAGTGGTCAGTCTCATGTTGTCTTCAAAATCATGAGTCCGTTTCTTCCAATACGTTCCCCTCCTTGCAGATGGCAAGAGTTGCAGGCATGGGATGCCTAGGAAATACTGCCTAAGAAACTTCTCTAATCACTTGTGTCACTTTGCTTTGATTCCTAGAGACTAGTGCATTAAATAAATCGTCCTTATTTTCCTACTCCCTCATCAGTTTCTACCATCTACATTTTGGTTGAACCAGAAAGTTGACTGTAACTACCCATGCCTAAAAGAGCCCGTGCACCTGCTGAAGTTATGAAGGATCTAGACCTCTGTACGAGTGCAGACAAGCCAGAATGATTGGCCTTGCCAACTGACAGCAGAGAGTTAACTGGTTAACAGGGGTAGTTCTGCCGCACCGAAGATCCACAGAACCATGGCACATCGGAACGGCCACACAGACAAAGAACTAGGGCCCAGGCACGGTGAGCGATACATCGATATTCCCAAAATAAGTTACAGGTGGGGTCAGGACTGGAACCCAGAGATCTTGCATTCTACTCTGCTGGTTTTTCTACCGTATCACATGAACTTAAGACCAAGTTTGTTGTTTTCGTCGTTCACAGACAGTAAGGCAAATGAACGCTTTGCATGTTCCTTCAGTTGAAGTACACTCTTGCCCTTTTAACCAATTATCCGTCAGCCCAAGCTTTTATCTTAGGCTCTCTCCTGAGGCTTTCCACATGTTGTCGCATTTGCACATCTGTGCTCTGAAATGTTCTCACTTACACTGCTGCCATATAGCCCTTCACTGCTTTCCTTAGTTCTTTTTCGCACTTTGCCTTTTTTCTTGGTGATCGGTTTGAGTTTTTTATTTGGTTGGTTTTATATGCCCCAAATATGTTGATTACATATTCGGAGGCTTAAATTGTTTGTGCTGAGATATCATTTCATTTCTCTCTATCTCCGGCCTTTCCATCTTTATTAAACTATTTCCAATGGGGGGCACCAGGTTTTTGATGTGTGTCTCAACATCTCGGTGCTTTTACTTAGAAAATCCTTACTGCTGTGTCAGTGTGATCCTGTTCCTTGTCTAACTCAAAAGTAAGGTGAAAAATCACCACTTCCTGATTGCTGATAATGGATACCAGGTGGAAACTCATTCTTGTACCATACCCAGAACCATTTCCCTAATTCATGCCTGAACCAAATGAGCGGACTGGGTGAAACCACAACGAAGAAACCAGTGTACAAGATGTATCTCTCTCTTTCTTAGTTATTTTGGGGATGGAAATGTCTTTAATAAGCTTAATGTGCTGGGGTTAAGAGAACTTAGCCATTTGGGTTGTGTCGAAGGTATAGAGTCTATATTTCTTCATGGGAAGTGTACACAGTCGTTTGTGGATGGTGGGCTGTGTGCATGAGGGTTACTGGAGCAGCACAACGCAATGCTGTCTTCTACCAGTCCTTTCATGTGGTATATATGCTCACTTAATCTAAATTCAAAATGTATCTATTCTGGTTCCCATGTAATTAAAGGGGCAATTTATGTATTCACTTTAGCTCCATTATCTGTGTGTAACCCTGAATGCTAGTGCTCTTGATTTCTCAGGAACACATGCCAAATACCCAGTAACTTAAATTATCCTCTCTAACCATCTGTGGCATAGCAAATGCTGGTAATGGGACATTAAACTATAAATATGTTTCAGAGATCCTTAAAGACAAAACATTTTAGAAAAACATCAGCTTCCATTGGTTATTATAACAGATGTTCCCTTGTGTCCTTGTGCCGGGTCTGGCTGCATCCTTAGATGGGAAGTTACATCAAAGTGTGAGCCATTACAGCCCAAGGAATAGTTTCTAATGGTTTCACTGTCATATAAGTGCTCCAGGGCATATCCAGTTAGTGTGTAAGCATGCTTATCAAAATACTGCCGGTGAGAACCAAAGCAGTTTGGAGAGACGGCAGGATGGTCTCCCGCTGTCTGATGTGGAGACATATCCGAATGTAGATAGTCTTTAGCTAGGATCAAACTGGATTTTGAAATGCGATCCGAATTGGGACTACTTATTCGAGACAGTGCAGTGGGACTGTTGTCATAGTCATTTTCGTGGGGGCTCAGCATCTTTCCCTCTCTCTGCTGGATGTGGTCACATGGTGAAGTATTGGCAAGAGCCGAGCCGTGGCAGACTTCCCCTGTTGGTGGGGGCTGTTGGTAGTTTGCAAAACAGAGGGAGTGTTTTTTCCCGGCTCCATTAATGGAAGCCAGTTGGTCTGGAGGGGCTTTCCTTAGCTGCAATCTGTTCTCTTCTTCTTTAATCATTTGCTGGGTGGCTCTTATCAGAGTTTCAATTTTGCTAGGTTCGTGTGGGCTACTTTGATACTGCTCAGTACGATATCGGTCACCTGATTCGCTGGCAGACCCAGGGTCTGGAGAACTGACCACACTATCTTCATCCCAATGACCTCGCCCTAGAAATTAGAAAAAGTAAAAAGTAAGTGGTCTCAAAATTCACCCCCAAAACTGTGTTTCTTTTTCCTATTAAAAGAAACCTTTAGCTTTCATTTTAAATATATGCACCAATATTTGAAACAGACACAGGCTCGCATGACAAAGCATCAATGTATTGTACCGACATTCATAGTTTTCAGTGGCTTATAAGTGAAGATGAAGTTTATCACAAGTGTTTTAGAAGGTAAACCTTGCCCTTGGGTCGTGGATGCCAATTAACAAAATGGTAGTATGTTTCTACTTCTCCATGTATGCATATCATTGGACTTGTCTGACTGTAAGTAGTAGAAAAAAAAAAGCATAGTATTTGGTTTATAATACTTTCTAGAGAAATATTATGTTAAACTGATGCTTAGAAAGTGCTTTCCATTGGGTTTGAGGAAGACAGTGATAGAGATTGGACTACTTTCCCAATTCAAAATAAATCATCTAAAATGTTAAAATTATTAAGTATATGATAAGTAGAATTACAATTAACCTCTAGTGTTAGCTTTAGAACTATTTGAGGGTTAAATATATATATATATATATATATGTAAATATATGTATAACATATATATATGTAAATACTATATATATAGCTCAATCAAAAATATAAATATTGTCTCCTCAAATCTAAAGATATAAATCTCAGTTTCACATATACTCATATGGTAACTCTGGTATTTTAGTTTCTGAAGTAAGGTAAAGAATAAATAAATATTTAAAATGTTAATGACAATCTGTTCTGAACCAAGAAGAGATCTAATGCAGAGGAACATTATTGTAATACAGAGCTACATTATTCTTAAAGTAGTGTGAAGTCAATATAAAAAGGGAAAAGAAAAGCAGGAAAGGACATAATGAAAGCTGTAAACTGTTTAATGCAGAAGAGAAGCCCTGGATCACACTATTCATTGCTTTCCTTTTCCTCTTTCTTCTTATTTTATTTCTAATATTTTCTTCCAGACCATGTAGGTTAAGCCAGGATTTTCACTTCACTCCATTCTTTGGCAAGCAATTGCCCTTTGCCCTGGGTTTCCATTACCAGTCTACCATACTAGAGAAACTTAAACTCAAAAGCAGAAAAATAAAAAAACGAAAACAGAAACAAAATAAAATCCTTTGTGGGAGGCAGTCAGAGGCTGTGGGTGGTGAGTACAACACTGTCGAGCACATTTCCCACCCTAAAGACCCAGCAAGAAGAGTAATATCACCCTGTTAGATCAATCTTAATGTCACTGACTTTAATAAAACTGGGAGGGTGTCAGAGATCTGTCTGGACCCAAGCTTGGAATGGACACAATGGACTCTTCTCCACCAGTTTACTTTGAAATGAACAAAGAAGAGCATTACTGACCCTAAAGGCTTCAACAACAATGTCCATTTCTATGTGGTCATAAAACTGTATAATAATCCCAAGGTGAAAATTTCTGTGAGTTCTACATATCACTCCATCTTTACTAATGGAAGACATTGTGGGTTGTCATAATAATGGGGGAAGGGGGCAGTTACCAGTATTTAACGCCCAGAGGGCCAGGAGGATTAAACCACCAGGACTCCCAACAGGTTAGTGGGGCCCTCATTGAGAAACATTGCTAAATGAGCCCCAAAACTACAGAGGTCCACTTCTGAAGCATCAGAATACAGGAGAAAATAATACAGAAGAAATTTAAATGCATACCTATTACAAGTTCAATAGACTGACTCAACAATTGACTTTAACTTAATTGCTCTCCTTTTTATGATGTTTACAATGGGAATCATTTTTACTGACATGTTAAAAATAAATGCATTTGGCAAGCATGAGCAAAATTAATACACTTTCAAAGAGTAGATGAGGTTTGTAAAATCCCACTGGTGCGAGTTCCTGATGTGTCAATTCAAAGGAGAAAACCGCTGGGTCTGTCCCTCCAGTGTTAAACCTAGAATCTTAGAAACCTGCCCAGGGGCCCAGTGCTGCCAGCTCAGGAGTCACTTCAGCTGCCCTTACCGTGGATCCTGTGGACGGAAGCGATGTGAGGCATGCTGTTTTCATAGGCTTCTCTGCTTTCTGGGGAAGACTTGGTCAGGGGCAAGGCTGCGCGAGAGCCCCACCAGGGCTCCCTCCCAGCCTGCGGCGTTCCCAGGAAGTACCTGCCTGCCTCACACCGGCCTCCCTCGCAGGCCTGGGTGTGGAAATGCCTCTCCTCCACCAGCCTGGAATGGTCCAGAGCAAAGCCATAGCAGAGAGAGCTGCGGTCAGAGAACTGTCTGTAGGCGCACGATGCGTCATGCTGAGAGCCTGGTCTCTCCGTGGGGTCCAGGAGTTGTGGAGAGGCTGTGTCGGTCAGAGGACTTCCACCCCACTGGCTGTCGTGATCAGATTCAGATCTTTCCGTGTGAAATCCCGAATACTGAAACCAAGAGAGAGAGAAAAGTACATTTCAAAAAAAAAAAGGGGGGGGGGCCTTTTTACTTAGCCAAGCACCACGAAGGTCATGTTGGACTTAAGGCACCAAAGCAAGCTCTATAAACTCCAGCACCAGGCTGGGCACCCCTGACATGGAGTCACTCAATCACTCATGGCGCCTCAAAAGAAAATCCTTCTGGCTGCTGGAAGGAGGCAAAAATAATAATAACAGGGATGGAGGAACTAAATTCCCGGCACTGCAGAAGCTCTTTGCATGAGTGACATCACCCAGTTCTTCTATCAACCCTTTAATGAAGCTATTAGTAACCCATTGCATGCACAGAGAAACTGAGGCTCAAGAGAGAAAATTATTTGCTCAAGGCCACAGGTTAGCAGGTGGCAGAGTCAAGATTCAAACCCAAGTCCCATCACTACCCACATGGTATTGCCAAAGGCGGAGTCTAAGAAAACTCTATATTTTATCTCAATTCACTGTTCAGATTTTTTTTCTTAATTTAAAAACAAAACAAAACTAAGGTTTAAGCCCCAAAGTGCTGCACTTCACTCTTCACATTGGACTGTTAACTCGCTGAGGGCCATGCTGGATACATGAAGGATAGCTACAAGGGCTTCATTAATTCAATGGCAATATAACTTTTAAGAAGACTTGCCCATATAGGCTGAACCTATTCACTAGGGTGCGTTTCTTGCTTCCCGAAGCAAAACTTCAATTATGCATAGGATGGTCGGGACAAAACAGTTGCAGGCAATACTGTGCCTTGCTGGAATCCTGCTGCTCACCTGTTGCCAGGGTTATTTGATCCGGTGTTGAAAGAAAACGCAAAAGGTTTGGCAGACCTCCCTAGGAGGTATGCTCAGTTTGAAGTTCCTCACGAGCCACTCAAATTAGTAATATACTTTCTACCAGTTTTAGGCTACCTAAGGCTAAACACAAGTCTAGGTACCATACAGAGATTACCGGCTACGATAATAATAGATGCCATTTATTGAGAACTGACAGTGTATCTGGCAGTTGCTTACCATGGTACATATATTATATCATTGAATCCTCACAATCCCCTGGACAGTAACATATCTCCATTTTACAGATGGGGAAACTGCATCACTGAGTGTTTTAATAAGGTGGTATGGCCACCCCACAGTCTATCTGGTCTCAAAGGCTGTACTCCAACCATGATTTTACACTCAAGAGAAAACACTGTCAAGGAAGAGAGGAGAGGAGAGAAAAAAGGATCCAGTGTAAGAGACATTTCCAGAAAAGTGGCAGGAACCAAAATACAGTCTCTGGAACCAAAATATGAGTCCATTACCTTTTCTTTCTTATCCCAGGAGAAAGAGGGATGGATCTGTGGTGCTGTGGGGGGGCCCAGGAGAAATTCAGGCAGTGCTGCCTAGGGGCTCTTGGAGCCAGAGAGATGGGGTGCAGAGGTTCCTGTGGGGGAACTCCGAAGTCTGCTAATAATATAGCATGTGCAGGAAGGAGTTCTACACAAATTCCCATCGAGATCTTTCTGTTACCATACTTCATTATTACTTTAATTATTTTCCAAGTGTATATATGGACTATCAGCATAGTCCACCAAGAAAAAAAATAGCAAATGCAACCTCTTTCCCTGCAGAACTGCCACAAGGCATCCCAAGTACCATTTCCCTACACCACACCTCCACATGCCATCAGCCTTTTCTCCCCATGAAACCGGGCTCTCATTTTATAACACGCCACCCTCACTTTCACCAAGTGAACATTGGCACCCCCTTTCCTTATCAACGGGGAATCAGAGTGTTTGTTATACATTTGTCCTTTGGTAACATCATTTGTGCACCTGCCTAGGAAAATTTCAGATCATCAGTGCTTTTCCAAGCTAGGAATTGCCCAGACTCCGCTTGTTTTGATAAAAGTATAAACCAGGCCTATTTCTGAAGTACTCCAGTCAAGACTTTTGAGCCTTGTTGAGAGGGGAAAAAGCTTTCCCTGAGTGTGTATGGGAAAGTGCTATTGGCACAGCAGAGAAGAACATTCTGTCCTTCGCTCACAAAATTCAACACAAGGCAACCCTGGCATACAGGAGGTACATGTTTCAAGAGCACCCAAAGAAGAATTTGATGGATAAGCCTCTTGTCAATAGTCAGGAAACTATGACGGCAAGTACACTGCCCTTGAAGCAGACGGACGTTGGGTGGTTGAGTTAGACCAAGAAGATCGGTACAGAGGAAAAGCCTAGGTGCAAACCTTTGTTTTTCAAGACCTGTAAACTTGCATCTGTGTGTACCATCAATCCTCTGAGTCACATTCACCCCTTTAAAATGAACTGCACCGGATGGAAACTCTGTTAAGAACCCTACAGACCCATACATTGATCTGAAAAATTTCAGGTTTTCATCAAGTCTTAAAGGGAAGAGAGAGAGCAGAAAGGGAGGCAGGCATCCAATACATGCAGAACGTCCCATACAATCAGTGAGTGCCGCATAAGAAAGCTCCTGGTCTTCCTCGCACCTGCCTTTTCTGCTTATTACATATACAATCTAGGGCAAGTGATTTAATTTCTTTTGTCCCAACAGGAAAAGGGTCATGATGATACTTAACTTACCAAAGACCAAACCAGAATGGGGACCATTTAACAGAAGAAGAAATAGGGACAGGGAGCCAAGAGAACCAAGTTCTAGGTCTATTCCTGCTAGTAACTCTCAGGGTAACCTTGGGCAAATTACTTTACCTTTCTTAGCCTCACCTGTAGAATGATACATTGGATTAGATTAGATTCTCTCTAACTTTTCTTTCAGTTTTAAAATTCTTTATAATAGAATCATTATTTGGTATCCTTTCTAGTGTTAAAACATAGAATTCCTACGCCTGTCCTTATATTTCACTTATTTAAAGGAGATAAATTATTTAGAACTATAATCCAAGTCCAAGAATTTTTATTGTCATGGTTATAAAAAGAAAGTTGTTATGTAAGTTTTATTTTACTATTATGTAAATTTTTCCCCAAGTGTCCCCTTACGGCACAAGTTTTATAGGGACTACATGATGCCTTTCGGTCAATAAATTATTATATTCTAGAGGCTTCTGGCAGGATAATGGCAGCCATTTGAATCTATACCTCATCATACATCCCACCCCCAGAACAAAGAGCACAAATGGAACCACCCATAACCCATGCTACTGGCATTACTAGGAGGCAGAGAGTATGCTATATTTCAATTTATCAAAAATAAAAATAAAAAGTTAAACAGCAAACACTGTGAACTGTGGGTCCAGAGAGTAGGGTAAGGGCAGGTATAAGAAACTCTGAGAGAAAGACAGAAACAGCGAGGAGAGAGAGAGAGAGAGGAGTTTAGGACAAAGGCAAAACAGGCAAAATTGTCCACAGAAAGAAAAAACACACAAGTAGGTGTGAAATAAGAACAGAAGTCATTATCTGGTAGCTCAGTGCACTGGCCACAGGGAAAGGGCTCAAAATCGAACAAAGTCTAAAGTAGCAGCCTGGAGCAAGTGTCATTTTCACAAGAGAAGAATGTAAATTGAGAATGGGTTGTGTCTATAAAAGAGGTAACAGTGAAAGGAAAGAAGGAGAAGGGGGAAATTAAAGATCCAGAAGATAGGAAAGAAAAACAAAAGAAGGCAAATCCCTTCTTTCCTCTCTACCGCCTCTCTATCACCATCGTCATCCATTTACACAACTGTATTTCACAAAATTGACAAAATTTACACAACTGTATTTCACAAAATGGTTCCAAAAATGAAATGCTAAGGAGTAGGGGGGGAAATTAAACTCGCTATAAAACTCCTGTAGGAAAAAAACCTGAAATGGAAATACGATCATCTCAGCTGATAAAAATTCTCATCAAATAACCAACTATGTCACAAAGGAAAGTTGTAAGACAGCACACCAACCTGAAATAAGTACCTTCAACAAGCACACACGATGTATTTGAGTGCACACACTCAGAACCAGAAATTTCAAAACTTAAGTGAATCATGGAAAACTACATCAAAAACTAAGGATGTACTATATGGTGACTAACATAATATAATAAGAAATAAAAAATTAAAAATTAAAAAAATTAGAAAAAGAAATTTCAAAACTAAAAAATGGACCCAAAAACCCCACCCAACAACAACAACAAAACGGGAAAAAATACAATGAAAACTGACCAAACTCACAGAAATTGAAGAAGTGAAGAATAAGTTACAAGTTGTGAAAAGGGTATAGATTTGAATGAAAATTTAATGAGGGGAACTGAAGATAAGTTGGGAAACATGTAAGGAAACAAAAATTGGATAAAGAAAAATTGAATAGGTCAAAGTGGTTGAAAGAAGATAGAAAAAATTCAATAAATGCATAGTGTTTATGTAGAAGCCAAAGGAACTAGAATTGTTAGAACAATTTGAAAAAGAAGAATACAATGAGAGAGAGAATCTGTCTACTCATCTTCAAGACTTACCATCATAACTGTGGTATTGATGGAGAAATACATGTACAGATCAATAAAACAGAATACAGAGCCATAAAGAAACCCATACAAATATTTCCAACTGATTTTTTACAAAGATGCAAAAACAATTCAATAAAGGGAAGACAGACTTCTCAACAAATGGTTGCTGGAATAATTGGACATCTATAGGCAAAAATAAAATGAACCTCAACACAGGTTTCATTCCTCAACCCAGGTTTCATACCTTATATAAAAATTAACTCAAATGGGTCACAGACTTAAATATAAAATATAAATACACAAAAGACTTAAATTAAAAATATAAATATAAAATTGTAAAACTTTTAGAAAATAACAACAAAAAAAGAAAATCTATAAAATATGGGGCTAGGTAAAGATTTTTTAGACTTGATACCAGCACACAATGGTTTAAAAAATTTTTGATAAATTGGAGTTGATCAAAATTGAAAACTTTTGCTTTGTGAAAGATTCCGTTAAGAGGATGAAAAGACAAGCTGTAGACCAGGAGAAAACACTTCAAAACCACATTTCCAACAAAAAAAGTAGAGTCTAGAATATATAAAGAACTCCCAAAACTGAATAATAACAAAAAAATGGGCAAAAGACATAAAGAGACACTTCACCAAATAGATATACAGATGACAATCACATGAAAAAGACGTTCAACATCTTTAGCAATTAGGGAGATGCAAATTAAAACCGCAATGAAATATCACTTTATACCTATTAGACTGGCTAAAATTAAAAATAGTAACAACAACAAATGCTGACAAAGATGCAGGAAAACTGGATCACCCATACATTGCTGGTGGGATTGTTTAATGGTACAGCTGCTCTGGAAAGCAGGTTGGAGGTTTCTAAAAAAAAAAAAAACTAAACTAAACGTACAACTACCACATGCAATCCTGGACATTTTCCCAGATAAAGGAAAATTATATTCATACAAAAACCTATACACAAATGTCTAGAACAGTATCTTTTTTTTTCTACTTCCTGGTCCTCTTTTTTTCCCTCCAAGATTTATTTATTTTAGAGAGAGAGAGAAAGCACGAGCAGTATGGGGAGAGGGAGAGAGAGAATCTCAATCTGACTTGGGCTGAGCTCCTGGCTCAATCCCATGACCCTGAGATCATGACCTGAGCTGAAACCAAGAGTTGAACGCTTAACCAACTGAGCCACCCAGGTGGCCCTCTAGTCCTCTCTGTTATTGTGCTCTTTCTTTTTTTAAGTTATTTTTAACTGTGGTAAAATGCCCATAAAATTTTCAGTCTTACCCATTTTTAAGTGTGCATTTCAGTTACAGTGAGCGTGTTCGCATTCCTGTTCTACCATTGGCACCATCCATCTCTAGAACTCTGTGTCCTGCAAAACTAAAGCTCTATACCAAACAATACCTCCCTATTCTCCCCTCCCTCTAGCGCCTGGAAACCACCACTCTACTTTCTATCAGAGGAAAAACAAACGAATCCCAGGAACCCCCAAACTGTCCTAACCCAGGGTACTCTCAGAACCTAGCCACTTTTTGACACTCTTTCTGAGTGTCATCACTCTTATCTCATCACCATTGTTTCTTGCTTAAGACCATTCTTTTTTTATGTCTTTCTATGCATCAAATAACACATCAATACCACTTACATAAAGAAAAAACTAGAGAAGATGCCAAGTGGGTGACTAAGAAACCACTCTCAGAATAAGACAAGGAAAGTAGTTTTTTTTTTTTAAAGACTACAGAAGACTTTAAAAAAAAAACCAATCAGTTAAATTGTAGGGCTATCAATCAAACTTTACACAGTGATAATAAAAGATAAACCTTAGTGTACACGATTAATCATCAAAATTGATCAAAGAGTAGGTCACAAAGAGAGCCTCAGCTAATTTCACAAAGTATAAATATCATAAATAACACTGACAACATTGAATTAAAAATGGAAATTAAAAACAATTTTTTATAAAGCTCTTTCACCAAAACCCCCCCAAAAAAACAAAACAAAAATACCCCCACAAAAAACCCAAACCATTAAACAACTCTTGGGGGGGGAAAGGCAAATACAAACATAAACTATAGATTTTCTGGGAAAAAGATAATGAAGATATTACATATCTGGATTTATAGGATACATACCTTTAGACACCTAAATTAATAAAAATGAAAGGATAAAAATAAATTCAATTCTCAATTCAAAAGCTAGAAAGAGAAAAAAAAACAAAAGAAAATACAATGAAAAATGATCAAAAGATACGAACTGACTATTCACCAAAAATGTAAAAAAAACTCTTAAACATATGAAAAGAGAGTTAACTTCTTAATAAAATAAATGCAAATTAAAACAGTGTGAGATACATACCATTTCTAAGCCGTCAGATTAGCAGAACTTCAGAAGCTTGACCATACACTGTCTGGCCAAGTGTGGGGAAGCAGGCATTCCCACATGTCGTGGGCGGGAATGCAAATGGATACAACCTCTACAGAGGAGAGTTTGGCAATTCTTTTTTTTTTTTTATAATAATTTTGTATTACGTTATGTTAGTCACCAGACAGTATATCCTTAGTTTTTGATATAATGTTCCATGATTCATTATTTGCATATAACACCCAGTGCACCATGCAATACGTGCCCTCCTTAATACCCTTCACCAGCCTATCCCGAGTTTGGCAATTCTTAACAAAAACTGCAATTTCCAGGGCACCTGGGTGGCTCAGTCAGTTGAGCGACTGACTCTTGATTTTGGCCTAGGTCATGACCTCAGGGTCCTGGTATTGAGCCCTGCGTGAGGCTCCTTATTCAGTGGGTGTCTGCTTGACAATTCTCTCTCTCCCTCTCCCTCTGCCCCTCCCCCATCCCCGGCTCTCTCTCTCTCCCTCTCTCTCTCTCTAAAACAAATAAATCTTAAAAACATTTTTTAAAAACCTGAAATTTCCCACTTCTAAAGAATCATTAGACCAAGCAATACACATTAAAGTATTAAGGCTTAGGTAAAGAGGCATCATATATGGAACCTACTATGAAATGATTTAGAAAAAAATAATGAGGACAATGGAGAGGAAAAGAGAGAATGAAAAATGATAGAGCAAATATAGCAAAATGTTAAGTACTAGAGAACCTAGGTTTAGTATACAGGAATAATTTCCTATTCTTGCAAACTTTCCTTATGTATGAAATCATTTCAAAATATTTTAAAATCAAAAAAGCCCATAGAGTACACTGATAGCTTATTTATAGAATGGTTAGAGACAAAGCCACTAAATTAAAACATTTTTCTGAAGAAATGGAAACTTATCCCCAAAAGCTGTAACTCAATTATATAAATATCTTTATTTTCATTACTGATTATTAATATTTTGTACATAAAAATGTAATTTTAAGTTATCAACTAGGGATTCCAGTAGAAACAACACTGGACTCACATATGGGAGGACTCTGGTCTACTCTCATGTGACTAGGCAGTAGTTAATCTCTGCACTACCGCATGACTTGTATAAAAGACCACTTTCCGGGGCAGCTGGGTGGCCCAGCCCTTAAGCGTCTGACTTCGGGTCAGGTCATGATCCCAGGGTCCTGGGATCAAGCCCCGCATTGGGCTCCCTGCTCAGCAGAAAGCCTGCTTCTCCCTCTCACACTCCCCTTGCTTGTGTTCCCTCTCTTGCTGTCTGTCTCTGTCAAATAAATAAATAAATAAATAAAATCTTTAAAAAAAAAAACACTTTCCTTGGGTGTTGATTTTCCCATCCGCAGAATAGGAACAGACTGTTGACATTATGGGATTGCAACGAGGCTCAAATAAGTAATATATAGCAAAGCACTCTTAAAAATGCAAACATGTTATGGATACATATGCATGATGTAAATGTCCTTAATTAATAACTTTCACTTGGGTAAACAAGGATGGTTATCATATCACCATCTTGTAAAAACTATTTTTTCCCCAGACCATATTATCTAGAGATCATATTTTTCAGTCCTACCCTACAGGTATATAAGAGATAAAACATATATGTTAAAGGATAAAGAAATCAGGCTTCCAACTACAAAAAGAAATCAGGCCATTGGCCAATATCCTAAACACTAGGGCCTGTTATTCCAAATATGCTGATTTTCAAAGCTGAAATGCACCTTGGTACCGCTGGTTCTTATTGCTTAAGCTTTGACTGATGAGCACTGGGTGTTATATGCAACTAATGAGTCATTGAACACTACATCAAAAACTAATGATGTCCTATATGCTGGCTAACTGAACATAATTAAAAAAAAAAAAAAGCTCAAAGGTGGGTTTTAAGGGTGGAGAGAGAATGAGAATCACAATGGACTGGAATACATGCAAGCCTTGTAGATGATTCTTCTGGCAATTGTTGGCATCCATACTAATTTTAAGAAAAACAAAATAATGTTTCAGGACCTATAGAATATCTGCTATTCTTTGAAAAAGTAAGGGCACTTTCTCCTGTATTTAATGCTAAGAAACTGAATGATTGAATTCCCTATTTTAATTAGGTTTCATCAATCAAAGAAGGTTCAATGAAAATTAATTTTTGATTAATTTTGCTGAAACCTCTGTTTTTCTTCCTTCGAAAATGTGTTGTCATTCTGAATATACTGCGCCTTAATTTATCCTTATTTCTTATTTAAAATTTAATTTTCAAAACAGGCATTCATGTTGGCAAATTAAAAAATAAGTCAGACGAAAGATGCCCTTGTTCTCATGAAATATGAAACCAAATGCCACCCATTAAAGGTGGGCTAGAGCTGGGGGGCAGAGAGCTTGGATGACTGCCATAAATAATGTCAGTGACATCCACATCCCCCAGCTCCCCTTTGAGATTCAGTTCACAAAGGAATCATCCCTTCTAGAAGACACTGATATCTCATCTGGTTACAGGTCTAAACCATCAGCTGGGGCTTAATATGCATCCAGTGGGAACTTTTTGCATCATCCTGTGATTCATTTTAAAATTTATTGAGTGCCTACTATTTGCAGAGCAGCATGCCTGGTGATATGAGAAATGCAGCTCCACCTTCACACTAGTGAACAGAACATAAACAGTGCACAGAACATAACTTTAATACAAGCTAGAAAATGACATTGGCCTGAATAGAGAGAAAAACAATATAGTTTAGGAGTTCAAAGAAGGGAGCCATTTCTCTCTCTCTCTTAACACTGTAGTTGCTTGGGAAGGCAAACAGAAGTTTATGACTGATTAAGAGGCATTTGACCATATGATTGGCATATGCTAACTAATACCCATAACAACAATAGCTACCATTACCAAATACTTACCATGCGCCAAACACTATGCTGAGATCCCACAGACATTATCTTATTAAATGCTAACATCTTAAAAGTATTACTAATCCCTTTACAGATGCAGCAAATGAAGCTCAAAAAAAAAATTTGCTCAAGATCACATGACTGAAGTTTTACGAGGAGAGATTCAGTCCAGAGCCCTTGCTCCTTCCAGTTCCCCAGACTCACCTAGATGTGTGTATTCAGATACCAAGGACGACAGTGGCCTACTCTCTAAGCAGTTAATGGATACCGGGTCTCCAAGTGTGTTTTCACAAAGGAGGCTTTCTCCAAACCCTACGCTACAGTAAACTATCTCCACACAACCTTGGGTGATGTTCTCCCATCACAGAAATGTTCTTCCACCAAAATTGCACCCACGGATAGTCTTCCTTCAGTAACAGTCCTGAGGTTCATTCCTGCCTCAACAGTGTGTTCCAGACAGGTGCTCTCCATTCATCTGGATGTGGCAGCAACAACCCAACCCAGGAAAAATGCCAGATGTTCCAACAATAGATGTTACAGTTATCTATCTTTATCCTGGCAGCTCATTGAGGTTTTTATCATTTTTAGCTGTAAAATAGAGAGAGAGACCCTCTTATGGTAAAGTCCTGTTTTCCATGAAAAACTTTCACTCTATCAGGCATGAGCAGCTTTCCTCTTGATTTGTGTCTGAACCATGAGAAAAAACATCACAGATGCAGACTGCATTGTACTAAGAACATATGCATGCTTTTAAATCACTTTTATCTTACTTTTTACTAATGTAACCCTGAAACATAAAATATGTTCTTTTTTTCATTCACTGTTATGGGAAGAACAGATGGTAAAAGGGTTAGATTAAAGTAATACAGCATGTCCATTAAAATCACCCCCACTGCTGGGGAAGCTTCCCTCAAACAGGAGTTGTGTTTATTATAAAAAACGACTCTGGCTGACACAAGCTGGAGATTGCCAGGGGTTTTCTCAAGGATAAACAGAAGGGTAAGAGAAAAAGGAACATCAAAATCGAATGCATTTTTAAAAAACAATTATGCAGATTATTTTGCTAATCTGAGAAGCTGAGTGAAAACACATAATAATGTAACAGAACAGCAGTGAAATGATAGAGTCCATTTTCTACCTTGAAAAATTGTACTACCTAGAAGTCATAACTAACTGAAACTCCGAAGAGGATATCAAGTAGACATTATTTTCTACATTCCTGAATTCCTGCTAGTAGTAGGTAGAGATTTCTGGTACCGCTTATTTCTAACTTACTGTCTTATTAATCAATAGCAAGAATAATTCTGTATAGACTACACATTAAGAGAGGCTAAGTATAATAAAACGTATACACAAGTAGCAAAATATTTAATGTTGGAAACGAATCCTCATGAATTTTTTTATGAAATCCAGTTTAATTATGTATAGGTCTTTAAGAGTTAAGCTTAAAAAAAAAAAACTTCCTCAAGAAAAGTTAGCGAATGCATTTTAAAAGAAAAATAATCAATTGAGTCACATCCCAGAGTCAAGAATGGTTTTACCAAAAGAACTGAGCAATAAATATTTCCATTTATACCATAAACAATGAGAAAGCAAATGCAGACTCAAAATTCGACTATTCACAATTTTAAATATTTTGGCCATTTCCTCTTTCATTTAGAAAATGGTATTGTCAGCTTCTCATAATCACTGTTTAAAAATGTGTTCACAAGATTTTCTCTCATTATTTTTATAATTTGCTCCACTTATAACATTATTTATTGCAACATAGCTTTTAGCTTTAATCCACATTTTAGTTTTCTTTAGCTCGAAGAATGTTCTGGTGAGAAATCTTTCATACCTGTAAGTTCCCTGATAATATTTCATGAAGTAGAACCATGGGAAGTTTTTTAATGTGCCTCAAGTATGGTTTGAAACGTCATAGTCCTTCTCGGAATCCACCCCCCACAGTTACAGAAATGTTCCTAGGATCTGGTCCACTCATTTTCTCACAGAAAAGTAACCATAGTTGACATCTCATTAGCTGTCAGGGTGATATGTAGCTGGAAGGGAATCAGCACTCCGGACCCGAGGCTAGGTTTCCTCCAATGTCATTCTATAAGGAATCTCCTATAGGGTTCCATATGGAAAGAGCTGTTCCCAAACCATGAAATCCACAATCCACATCCTTTTGTAAATCCAAAAGTAAAGCCCTAAAGGCTTGCAGGCATTTTCATTGCACCAGAGATTTTAAACAGGTAATGAACATAGAAGGAGCATTTAATTAAGCCCCTTATTTCACGGAATATGAGCTGTAAATGATCAAGAATGTCTCAACTTGCATAGACAATACAGAAATAGCTGAGGCCCATTGGGTAAATTCTGGGTTTCTAGGACCAGTAACATCAGTTTCAATGGTGATGTTCTTCCATGATGGGCTTCGGGCATGAGTCAGAATCACTCATTCTTTCATCAGTGCTCTAACTTACCCTCCGATTTTTCACATAGAAGTGGCAGATTAGATGGGCATGAATTAGATGCGTACAGGTGGTGTCACCCTCTCCAACCCCTCACTGCAGTGTTGTTGAGTCTTCTACTGGTTTATTCTGGGTCTGGACAAAGGACTGGCTGCCCAGGCTACTCTTAGCAGAGTCCTAGAACTGGGCCAACAGGTTGGCAGCTGTATTACCTGCTTTCTGCCTGCTTGAAGAGAAGATCTATCAGATTTGTAATTTTGTAAGAAGAAATTGGAGCTCAAAGGCCCTCTACCAAGTTAAATCAGTTTCAAAGTAGTATCTGTAAAAGGCAAAATGGTTTTATCTTTTCTTCTACTAAGTCACAGTAAAATAATGAGGAAAATTAAAATAGCACAAACTATTAAACAATATAAACCAGGACCTTGACTTTTCCAGAAAATCATAGCAATTCAATGCGGTGTAATATGCAATAGGAGTTTCCTAAAAATTGTGAAAGAAGGAGGAGTTAAATCGAGATTTCTTAAAGATTTCCAAATCTAACTTTCTTAACTCTAGGAAGTCCCCATGATGAGTGGGTCAAATCTCACTGTGAACTGTCAAATAAGGCATTGCTGTCTTTAATTTCACTATTTAGTTTTAACAAATTTTGATTTAAACGAAATTTTTTGTTAAAATAAATTCCCCTGGATATATTTTGATGGTAGATTCAGCCATTTCCTTCTTCTCTGTTCAGCTGGGGAACAGAATTGCTAATTCCAGCCCTCACTTCCATTAAGCCAAAAGCAGAGGCTTTCCACTTGATTTAGCACTGCTGCTTTACTTGGTACCCAATTTTTTTTGACACTAACTCTCCCCCAGATTCACATCATCCTATGTTTTGTCACAGATGTGCGTAACATGAATTGTGCCTTATAACCAGGAATCTATGGGGATGAGAGGCAGTCTGCAGCTGTGCTTTTGTGTGTAGGTGGGATTTGAGAGGCTCCACAGGCAAGGTGTCCATGAGTACAGAGTAGACTGCAGCTAGAGTGGAGAGCTGATGTAGGGGAAGCTGGAGTAGGTGGGGGTAAGGAAGGCAGGGGCCGAGATGTAGCCTGGACCACATTTAGGGATTGGACCTCATATTATAATCAACAAAGAGACTCTGTAGGTTGTTTTTTTTTTTTTAGATTTTATTTATTTATTTGAGAGAGCAAGAACGAGAAGGAGGAAGGGGCAGAGAGAGAGGGTGAAGCATGCTCTCCACTGAGCAGGGAACCCAATGCAGGTCTCAACCCCAGGACCCTGAGATCATGACCTGAGAAGAAGAAGGCAGATGCTCAGCCAACTGAGCCACCAGGCGCCCCTTGTAGGCTTTTAAGTAGGGCCAGGGGCAGAGGGTAATGAGGTAGGTATATGACAAAAATGATTTCCTCTAGCAGGAATGATCAGAGACTGTAAGAATAATAAGGAGGCACATGAAGTAGTCTAAATGTGATGTCCTATTCTAGAGAGCCTGGAACGAGACAGACAGTAGGAATAGGGTAGAAGAAAGGCCAAGGGTCCAGAAACATCATGAAGAAACACGACCCTCACAAGGCCCTTTGCGTACAAAAAATCAAAAACCAAACCAAACCAGCAAACAAACAAAAAAAACAGTGTTTTAAGAGAATTTCCCCTTTCTTATAGAAGAAATCTATCCCAAATAGAGCATAATATTACTTAAATTATAATACAAAAGGTGCATATAGATTATTAAAAGAAGAATAAGAGAGTGACCTAGAAAGTGTCTACTGATCATGGGAACTGAGCCCTAGAGGTAGACCTGAGTCAAAGACATCTCTCTGAGATGGAAGACATGCCAAATGGCATTTCATGCACAGACACTCAAATGTCAATGCAATTATTTTGTAATCAAACACCCCCCACACACACGTGTGTGCAAATATTAGCTGTCACATCTCTCCATTGTTGCACTGCAGATGCAGTGGGGACATGGAGAATAGAAAGCCCACCTGAGATGTGGATGGTTCTCTGCCCCCAGAGTGAGCCAGAGAATGCTTATTCAAAGTTTTACTGTTACAATACATCTAATTTACTCTACCACATCTAATTCTTCCTCAGCACCCAGGTGTCTGATTGGTGCTGCAGGATTTTGCCCCTGTGAAGCCATCCCCAGGCTGTTTTGCATGCCTATCTTCTGCCTCTTTACATAGGTTATAAATTCCTTAGTAGCAGAATGTTTTCCGTACCTGGAGATTTTTATATATCTACAGGCAGGCAACCAAAAAAGTACTCTCACATTTTTAATGTAATCTTTCATTCATTCCCTTAACATTTAGTGGGTAAATATGTGGAAGACACCACACTAGGTGCTGAAGTAGGGTTGGGGTGGATATGAAATAGACACGGTTACTACTTTCAAAGAGATTATAATCCAAGAGAGGAGACACAACGTATCTAGGAGGCTGTAGAAGGTAGATTATTCTAAATAGAGAACCAAAGGGGAAATATAATCCAGTTATATTTCATGAAAAAGGTAGCATTCAATCTAGGCCTTGGAATATAGGCAGAATTTTGAAAAGTAGAGGCAATGCAGGCAGAAATAAATGTGCAAGCACAAGCATGGAGGCAGGGAAGGACAAGGGTTCAGCAAACAGTGAGCAGACTGATCTGGCTGCATCACAGGGTTCAGGCAATTTAGGACCCAATTATAGGTGACCTTGAGTAACAGCTAGGGCCATGGCAGGTCTCCATGCACTGACGTGATTGGTGGTCTTTTAAGGTTAACCTGGGAAACAGAGCAGACTGTAGAGGAAAATGTCCCAGAGTGGGGGGAAAGTAAGATACCATTGCAATCCTCCAGAGTGAGAGAACTTCTAGGACACAGGCAACGGGAGAAGAGTAAGTGGGTGGGAAGCTAGAAAAGCACAGCTGCTAGATCAAGTGTGGGTCTGGTCCTTGAGGGAGCACCCACGAGCTAAAGGGCTTTATTGACTGTCATTCCATAGCCCCACAGCAAAACTTGCAAACAGGGATGAATTTGCACTTGCTGGTAACTCCCCATGACATGTGAGGTCTCTAGGTCTCAAGGCCATTCGTTCTTTCACTGGCAGCCCCCAACTCTGATCTCCAGCCCACAGCTGGAAGGGTGGGCCAGCCCTCAGCCCATGCCACCACAGGCCTTTATCACACATCTACTACATTGGGTTTCAATTATCTTTTTACAGTTTTTTAAAATCCTTTTAAAAATTATTTATTTCTTAAAATTCCTTATTTAGATTCAATGTAGTTAACATATAGTGTATTATTAGTTTTAGGGGTAAAATTTAGTGATTGATCTGGCATATAACACCCAGTGCTCATTCCCTCAAGTGCCCTCCTTCGTGACCATCACCCAGTTACCCCATTCCCCACCCACCTCCGCCTCCAGCAACCCTCAGTTTGTTTCCTAGAGTTCAGCATCTCTTATGGTTTGTCTCACTCTCTATTTTCATCTTATTTTACTTTTCCTTCCCTTCGCTTATGTTCATCTGTTTTGTTTCTTAAAAAATATTATCATTACATTTTCATCTCCCCCAATGAATCGGTAAGCCCTCTGCGGCAAAGACTGTATCCCTAGAACTTAATACATCTCATTACTGCCCAATTTCTTTCTCTACCCACCCTATCCCGTTCATGGGCTCATTCATCTATTAATCCTGGACACCACTGTGCCCCTGCCTCAACCATATGCCAAGAAAATAAAAAGTCAGAAGCTGCAGCCTTGAGGTCCCATGACTGACCATGTCTCACAATTCCTCTCTATAATGTTGCCTTGCCTCCCCAACAAGACCATGCACATGGTTCCTTAAGGACCCACCTTTAGTATTTTAGTGCACATAATAGTTATTTAACTAAATATAACAGTTAGTAAAAACCAAAGAACAAACCCATAACACAGAGTTCTCATCTTACTGAGCAGAATCTTTTCTGAAATAATATTCATAGTTTCATTTATGAAGATGGTTTGAAAAGACCATAAAGGACCACTCTAGTAATCTCTTGATATTTCTGTAGGAGAGGGACACTAATCTCAAGTTTATACATGGCCAGAAAATATAAACAAGCCAATAAAATTTCTGAAAAGATAACCTCATTATTTGAAAGATGCATTAAAAACTTTTTTGTGGTTAATGTTCAAGGATTACATGTTTTAATGCTACATATAAAACATGAAATGAGGGGATGTCTATCCTGGTAGTCATAAAAGTACTATACTTGAGAAATCCTTGGTCCTTCTTTTCTCTGGAACTTAAAAAGTTAGGCTTTTAACATAGCAGTCACTGGTGTATTTTTGAGGCCAGAAAGAACCTTTGCAGAAACAGAGTTTTTACCTTCACCAAAAGGAAGCCAGATTGCTGGTAGTGAAAATTAAGAGGGCTTTGTGGGAGTATTTAAGGTAACAGATGTGGAGTAAAACCTGCAAGTGTTACAGTGTATCTGCAGCAAGTGATTAAATACTTTCAGATTTCAGAAGTACACACAGTCTTATGCATGCGCTGTTATTACAGAACTATATGGTGTATTGGTTATTACTGACTAGGGAAAAAGCAAGAGGACAGCAGGATGACGCATTAAAACAAGAGGGCACGCACTGTCTATAATAAACTAACAACTATAAACATGCCATAATGAGAAGTTTAAAAGGAAACCGGAATGAGGAGGTGGAATGGGGGGGGTATGGAATAGGAAGGCAATTTATTCATGATTGACATGATTAAACTATGGCAAGATAATGTCCAACTATATGAGAGTAGCCTTGACTCCTTCCACAAAAACAGGTGAAAAATATTGTCGCAATCACTAACAGATAAGGCTATTAAAAATTCTACAAACTCAAAATCGCTGATTCAACGGAACTATAAAAACAAGTTGCTATTTTCATGAATATACCCAATAGCAATGAAATGAAACTGTCATAACATATCCTCAGGCCTTCACAGTTTTGCCACTATGCAGAAAAGCTCAGTAGCTCTGTGCAGAGTCTTTGGAAATCAACTATAATAGTGCCTACAACAATTTTTCCAAAACCATTCAAAAACAATTCTGCTTTGACCTTTCTTGTCCTGAGTAATACATAGAGGTACAAAGGTGATTGAGTCATTCATTAAGTGGCTATAATATAATCATGTCTAGAATCATTCCCAAGAGCATCTCATATCAGGAGGGGACCTAAAGGTTCATCTATTACTGCAAACTGGGTGTGACAGCAAATTACAATTTGTGCATCTCTCACATGTTCAAAGAAGGGTGCCTAAATAATTCCAAAAAGCAGTGTTAACTATTTGCCATTCAGCAGACTTCTTTGAGAAATTTCTAGATATGCCCAACACATCACAGAGCAAAAAGCCTAATAAATAACATTGATAGAATCATTAAATCACCATTTGCATAACTAATAAGAGGAACAAGACAGTACCCTGTGAGCTCAGCTTTGCTCTGGAAACTGCCTCTTGAAAATTCTAATGAGAAGAATTTGCATGCTAAAAACATGCAACCACAGAAATAACAGACAAGATTTTCTTTTTATTTTTGAGAAAGGGGGCAGAAATATTTAAAATTAAACACAAAAGCCTGATCATTTAGGAACCAAAAATGCATTTATTATGGATCTATTAACCTATGAAGGAAAATTCAGTACAAGTTTGTCATTAACTACAAAAAATAAGCTTTAAAGTATAATTTCAAGATAAATCTTTAATGATCAAAATATCTCTATAAGGAGAATTGGTGCAAGCAGCCAAGGATAAAAAGGATGTCATCCATTCTTCCTCTCTAAGGTCTTTTACTTCCATAGAGAACTTTAGTTCAGACCTTCACAGATGCACGCCAGGGCTATTCACATGAGGAGTCTGCCTTGTTTCCACCACCTTAATGCTCTCGTTTCCTGTTCAGAAACCTTTACTGGCTCTCCACAAAACAAACTCTAAATTCCTTGGCCTGGCAGATATTTGGCACCAATCAATGCTTCCCAACGTATCATCCCTAGTCCTCGTCCACAGGGAAAAACTCTCCCCCACTTCACTCCAGTTCCAGTCACAATGCATCTCTCCATTTCTTCATAATCTTGGTCTTCCTGAAGTGTCCTCTCCTTTCCCTATGCCTGTCGGCCTAAATCCTATTCTCAAAGCCAGGTCAGGCGCAATGCCTTACCCAATCATCCAGGCTACCGTCTCTGCAGCTGTCATCACTCATAAAGCCCTTTGTGTACACCATCTCTTTCCTATACTCTACTGATTCTAATGTATAAATTATCATTTCAGCCATACTGTAAAACTTAAGGACATTTCTTATACCACTTCTTTATATTCTAGCAACTTGCACCCAACCCCTACCTTCATTCACCACAGAGGCCAGCAAAGCATCTTGCCAGGACAGGTGCTCAGCTAGCATCTACTGAGTCAAAGACACATAAAGGCAATGATGCATGAAAATTAAAGGTTAGGTATCCCTTCAAAATATAAGGATAATTCGAAACAAATGAGACTTCTGAGTAGCTAATTTTTTCTTTAACATTTCTAAGGATTTGGAATCTAAGCTAATGCTACCAAATTGCTTTCTTCCAGAAGATACCGTGATGCATTTGCCCTGGATTTCATGCTTTGCCAATGTGCCCCCAGAGGACCTTCTGCTCACCCCATGACAATTCACTACAAATGCTTGTTCCCTCACCTGTCTATAGGAGTGGCTCCCTGAAAGCAAAGGCAGTTGTGTTCCATTTCTGATCTCTACATGTTAGTAGCCCATATAGTGGGAACTCAGTCAATGATTGACTTAGCACCATGATTGTCTAAGTAAACACAATCAAAGAATAACCTTTACTAGGCACATAGATCTTAAGTAAACTTACTTCATTTACTTAATGTGTGATTTCAAATGAGACACGCAGCCAAAATTCTAAGGACTACATATATGTAAGTACTAACCACAAAAATGAACACACAAACATCAAGACGAATCTGATATGGACTTACGTGTGCATGTGCGTGATTTCTATACATCCTAGAACAGTTCCAGAAGAAAGCACAATTTTAGCGAGAGAAATAAGAGAATAGAGGTGTTTTTTTCTACTTTCCACTCTTCTGTATTATTGGTTTTTTCTGGTGTAAAAGCTGTTTTTATTATAGCACGGGAATAGGACCCGTGTGCAGAAAGGGCTGCACTGGGGTTGTGAGGAGCAATTGATTCTACACTTTGGAGTTGAGGAAGGTAAGGAAAAAGGGAAGTTTCCAAAAGAACTTTCATATTCTAAAGAAGATGCACAGGATCCTGGAGGCCTTTCTATTGTCAAGCTAAGGTTCTTTTTCCCTCTAGCAAAGCAGTAACATTAAGATGGGAATTTCCTAGAGAAATGGCTACTCTACCAGCTTCAAGTATTTGTCGATGGTCTGCAGGTTATAAAGAAATTTAATTTTATTTACATTCTTTCTTGTCTTTGTTCTCCACATCATTCCCCTCTGAAAAATTTTGACCCTTAAAACTTTAAGGTTGTTGAGGGTGGAAAGTCTTATCTTTTGTTAAGTTCTTCCTGCTTAATAGGGGCATAGAGATGTCCCTACCAATGGATCAACACTGGTTGGTTGAAGAATATGTAGGAGTTACCAAAGGCAGAGGCAGCCAGGCCAAGGTAGACAATCTTCTGTGTTTTTTTTTTTTTTAAGCTAGGGAACACGTGGGGCACCTGGGTGGCTCAGTTGGTTAAGCATCTGCCTTCGGCTCAGGTCGTGATCCCAGGGTCCTGGGATTGAGCCCCTCCTCGGGCTCCCTGCTCATCAGGGATCCTGCTTCTCTCTCCCCCTTTGCCCATCCCCTCTGCTCATGCACATGCCCGCCCTCTCTCCCTCTGTCTCTCTCTCTCAAATAAATACAATCTTTTAAAAAATAAAATAAAATAAACTAGGGAACACATATAACTTTCAAATTAATTCCTCCTTTGTGCAGGACCACATGAACAAAGAGCAGTCTAATGGCTGTTACAATATTTTTTTAAAAAATGAGTCATCTAGGGGTGCCTGGGTGGCTCAGTCAGTTAAAAGTCCAACTTGTGACTTCAGCCCAGGTCATGATTTCAAGGTCGTGAGATAGAGCCCCACATTGGGCTCCATGCTGGGCATGGAGCCTGCTAAAGATTCTCTCTCTCCCTCTGCCCTCCTCAACTCATGCGTGTTCTCTCTCTCTCAAATAAATAAGTAAACAAATCTTTAAAAAAAATGAGTAGTCTACCATTAGAGCAAACTAATAGAAATTTTAGATGTTAGAGCTGTACATGAAAGAAAACAGAATTAGTGAGTTTTTGGAAGTGCAATGGGAGATATTTTGTGGCTTAATTTCTGTATAACAACAGATAAATTCCTTCTGAACTTAGTATTTCCTAATTTAAATTTTTCTTTTATCTATGTGGTCAACATTCCTGACTATTTAAGGATAAAATTACCCAAAGGCGTAATTGATCCTTCCACATAATAAAAAGCGACAGTAAAACTTTTTCCTCAAGGTACAAGATTGTAATAAGAAAAGCTTCTCAGATGTTCAATAAAAAGAAGCAACTCCCCCTCCACAGTGACTTTAACTAAAATGTACTTGTTAAGTAAAGTGCTCAGTCCTCATAACAGAGGGTGGACGCTGAAAACTGTCTAGGCATCACATATCAACTCCCTCCCTTTTGTTAGAGTAAAGAGATCTGGCCTTCTCCGGGGGATTTTAAACTGTGTGACATAAGTCTCTTGGGGGCCATGATCATCTCATCTTTATACACCAAGCTGCTAAAATAATCTAGCAAATAGTAGCTTCTTGGTAAGCATTAGTTCAATGAATAACATTTCCTCATATAGTATATACGTTCGTAGAAATCAACATAGTAATATAGCTCTGCTAAGTAATGAAATAACAGTTTCTATAACCAGTAGATGACCATTTTTACTTTAAAAATATATTTAAAACATAAATGATAAAGACCACTTAGACAAAATAACTCCAAATCCAGTTTGGCTTTATATAAGGCTAGGAATCATCTCCTAAGTTACTCTAGTGCTGAGGAGCCATAAGGAAAAGGATAGAGGTGAGATGGTCACAAGATCCTAGGAGTAGAGAATCCCCAATTCTGTCCTACTTCTTTCAGGCCAGGAGGGAGATGTGCATATATCTTGGCATAGTCTAGTTTCTATATCTCAGTGACTGATCAGAAAAATAATTTTTCCTTCCAAGAATACAGACTCATCTTTGTGCCTTGCAGTAGTTCTGGAATACCCCCTCTGGGTCTCATCAGCTCACCACCTTGTAAAGATGAGAATAGAACTAGTTGCTTTTCCCACTATTCTTCCCATCTGGTAGAGTCTATCTCCCTTCTTCCCCAGATAGTCCTCCTGAGAACGAAGCTCATGGTGAGATGCCCCTTCCTCCTTTGCTTCCACCTCTTCATTTCCCTCTACTTCAGTTCCTGTCCAAAGAATCAATTTTACTATGCTAAGCTCTCGTGTTCTGTATTTTGCTATGCTGCCTTCATCTTTTTGGTCAGGAGCAATCTCCTTGGAAAAACAAAGTTATGGCTCCAACTGCAACTGAGACTATCACGATCTTCGTATAAAAGCAGTAAACCACAAGATCATTCAAATTTTTACTAGCATAGTTATTTTAAAAGGAGAAGAGCAGGAAGAAGATAGTTTTAGAAAGCTTTCCAGACACATAGACGTTTTAAATTTATTACAACCAGATAATGAATTCCAAACTGTTTTAATGCTTCCTCAACTTTGAGACCAAACCAAGTCTCACTCTCTCTCTCTCTCTCTCTCTCACACACACACACACACACACACACACACACGTTGCAAAAATGGCAATGCACCTACCTGAGGATATGGGGAAGTCCTGGATTTTGACTTTGAGCTGGAAAGCCTGGACTTGGCCCCTTTCCTGTTGTCAGTCATGGTAGGAGTGGAGCTGCTGGTGTAGGAGAAGGCTGGTTTAGAGGCTGAGATCTGATCCAGGGAGAGCTGCAACCCTTTGTATTCCGTGTCCCTGCAGGGTGAGAGGACACAGCCCCTTAATCTGCCACCACAGAAAATGGATACATGTGTTCTCTCACCAGGACTGGCAGTAATCCACAAGCAAAAGTTAGCCATATAACTGGTCACCACAAAAACCTTGATTATTTTAGAAATGCCTAACTAATGTATACAGAGGTAACTGCCCTGTACCACAGCCAAATTAAATGATATGCTCATGAAAATGTCTTCATTTTAAATACATTTTTGATCACTTTTATAAGTAGAAAATAAATCCATAATTCAGCTTCTCTGAGCTTTTGTGCCCTCATTGGTGAGGTATAGATTATAAAATCTACTCAAAAGGATTTTCTGTGTAGGGTGAACTCAACAGACAACTGACCATCTGATGCTATCTGATTATCGGCAAGAAGAATGTCAGCTGTTCCAAGATCAATCATTGTGGTAAACATTCTTAGTATTTTATGGCTAGCAAACCAATGAAACTAGGCTTATAAGTAGTTAAAAATCCCTTTTAATAGGCTAATTCAGTTACATTAGGGTACATTTTACCACCAGTTCTTTCCATCTTCAATAAATATCTGCTAAGCTCCTAATATATACCAGGTTTTGTGCTACGTGGAGGTGAAAGAATGAGTAAGGTGCCTAGAGTCCCTGCCCTTCTGCAGATTACAGTCTATTTCCAAGAAGAACCAGTGAACAAATATTAAATATCATAACTGCAGAACGTAATGTGAAGAGGATAAAGTGCATATCTTGGAGAGTTTGTTACAATGGTATGGCTTGCGGTGTTTAGGGACTGAAGATGACAGCTTGGCCCCTGCCCACAGCTATCACCTCAGCCTGCTTCAGGCAACAGAGAATCTTAACTGACTCCCCAGTTTTTGTAAGAGGATCTCAACCCTTCCCACTGGCAACCAAAATAAAATGTTTCATAGTCTTCTTTATGGGGACTCATGGGAGAATTTCCTTTCAGTTTCCAGAACTAGTTGGGCTGCTCCTGGGTAATTGATTTCTTTTTATCTCACAGACACAGTGAATCATATAACTCATCATGTTTCCCCCATTCCACTGGAAGTCAAAAAGCCCTGAGCCCCAAATCTGATTTGTAACCACCTCTAACAAGTGTACAAGTCCTCAGGGCAGGCATTTTGTGCAACAAACTTCACTGGCTTCTTCTTTTTTTTTCTTATTTTATTTTTCCTTTTCTCTAATGGGTTCACCTTTCTAAAAAAATTTACATGCATTTTTAATACTCTTTGGATTAAGGTAGGTATATAAAATGTAATAAACTAATAAAGTTAGATATGTTAAAGAGATGGGTAGATTTCCAGGGATCAGCAAATATTCATTTACCTTCTCTTCCTTTTCCCTATTTGTTCTTCTACAGAGAGATCAGGCAAAGGCAAAAGGATAATTCAGGCAAGGAGTCCCTCAAGTGATGAAGGATAGAAATCAGCTAAAACAGGTTCAATAATATCACCGCCACAAACTACAGTTCAGCGGTATATGTTAGCGAATTTCAATGACTTTATATCAAATAGTCCACCTACTCAGTGCAAGTAAAAAAAATTATCCTATGTAAGCAACAAAAATTTAGAAGGTGGGCATGCAATTTGTCTTCCAGGCTTGGGAAGCTGAATCATATGACTGGTCTGCTTTACTACTCTAATCATCTCCCAAGGAGAACACACAATACAGACTCGTTGCACTCCTTGGTCAGAAATTCAGTGCCCTCCAAAATTTGGTTCCCACCCATTTTTCTGACAGTATCTGAAAATTTTCCTTTGTCAGCCCCTCACTTCACCCAAAATAGTTCTCCCCAAACTAACCTTATAATTTCCTCTCTTTCTCCTCCAACAGATACCTATAGAACTCCTCTAATAACTACCTTAAATCCTACTTGCCTCTGAAGCCCTTCCCAACTGCTAACCCCATTCATTCCTTCAGAACATGTTTTCTGAGTGTCTCCATGGAGGCCCTGGGGAGACATCAATGAACAGAAGGACTAAGCTGTTGTGCTCATGAAGAAGACATAAGGGCCAACCTTATTTTTCACGTGATAATGTCCAATCTTTCCTAGGGTTTCTAAGTTCCTAGAGGGCAAGTGTCAAGAGACATTCTGTTATGTCCCAATGGCAACTGCATAATATTTCACACATTTGGAAGAGGAAGAAGATAAAGATGGAACTCAGAAAGGACTGTTTTCCTCAGTGACTATTAATAACCAGCAGGCCAGCAGTATTTCTCTGTTGGAAAAGACCTTTCTGGGCTGTGAGTCCCTGACCTGCCTGCCCTGAGATCATGTGCATGTGACGTTCTGACAGGAGGTAGAGCTCCCATGCTTAGGCATTCCTGTGTCAAATGCGCACTGGGTGTTATACGCAAATAATGAATCATGGAACACTACATCAAAAACTAAGGATGTACTCTATGGTGACTAGCACAACATAATAAAAATTATTAAACAAAACAAGGCAAAACAAAAAAACAAAACAAATGGGTACAGGTATATCCATTCAGTCCCTGCCCAACAGGACCTAGACTGATAGCAAAAATCCTGCACCCCTAAAAATACGGCCACATAATTTTTAAAACACACTCTTAACGCAACATTTTAGCACAGAGACTTCATGGCAATAAGTAGAGCATAAACAAGGATTCATTTCTCTCGTGTACACCATCAGACCCCCAGAGTATGCATCTCAACTACTGAAGAAGTCTTCCCAAAGTTTTTGCATAGTTTCCAATGATAGAAATACTCCAAAAAGGCTTAAATAAAAATTCAAAACCAATAAATGATTTGAAATTCTACATAGTCACATGAAAATGCTAATAAATTTAAGAAGAGTTACACAAATACTTTTGATAAATAAAAATATTAATATTTTGGTGCACACCTAAAAAGACCAGAAAGAATTCACCAAATAGCAAAAGATCATGAGGTCGGGTAGACCATGGTTTGAGCCACTTACTGTGTAAAAACCCATCTAGACCGAAATTCCTCTTTATAACTCATAGCGATGGATGTGCTAAGGTTTAGAAAACTGTTATACGAAAAACTCATAGCACAGTGCCTAGAACATAGTAAATGCTCAATAAATACTAAGTATTATTTCTTTACTTTCACACTTTGTGGTGATTTTTGGCACCTGATTTCCCCAAAACAATAGTTCCACTTTGGAAGTGACTGTAATACATTTTATTACAAACACCTCCTTACGCTGTATTTCTTTCCTCTGTACCGCTAACTCATATTAATTTGCTCTGTTGCTTCTTAGTCTCTAAACTCTATTGCAGTGTGGCCAAAATACTTATTAAGGTAAGCTCTTCATTGCTAAGTAAGCAAATGGAGACTTTAGAGCAGCACAGACTTGACACGCTGAGAGGAGCTCAGCCTCCCTATTCCTCTAACAACTCAAAGATGTGTTAAGATGAAAAGCACAATAAAAAAATACCCACTTAAAGACATTTCAAGTACAGTTGATGTACTGCCAAGAGAAGCTCTGAATGACAGATTCACTAAGAACAAAGCGTTTGTTTTACTTTTAGAATTCTATTAAATTGGAGCATTTCATTTGTATAGATTAAAGGTCTGGATGCTGATGGGAATCACATTATGAGTTCCATTTCCCTCCTCCAAACTTAGACACTCCCTCCCTTCTCTGCAGTAAGGCACATTCTGGCATCTCTCTCTCTCTCTCTCTCACACACACACGCACACATACACACAAAACATCCTCAAAGTTAGGTATATGCCTAGAAAAGATGTTCAGTGTTCCCCTGTGGAGCGGGACAAAATAAAATACTTGGGTGTACAGCCCTTGGACTCTGAAATGAGTATAGTGAGGAATTTGACTTAGCTGACTTTAGTTAAGCAGGGACAGGACACAGCCCTACTCCACTTCTAAAGCTTTCCTGAAAAGTGCCACATAGACCATCTTCAGGACCCCACAGGCTCCCTCACTAGGGCAGCTCACACTGGTCTCCCATATACAATCCACATATCAAAACAGGAACTGGGGGGCGCCTGGGTGGCACAGCGGTTAAGCTTCTGCCTTCAGCTCAGGGCGTGATCCCGGCGTTGTGGGATCGAGCCCCACATCAGGCTCCTCTGCTATGAGCCTGCCTCTTCCTCTCCAACTCCCCCTGCTTGTGTTCCCTCTCTCTCTGGCTGTCTTTATCTCTGTCGAATAAATAAATAAAATATTAAAAAAAAAAAACAGGAACTGGGGCATATGCCCTTTGGCATATTTTTCAAAATGGCTATCAGTATCAATTTACATTTGTCTGGGGTTTTTTTCTCCTGTGAGTGACTTGTATGAGAGCTGCAGACATCCTCAGGTACCTTGGCTCCGAAAGCAATGTGAAATGGATAATTTGCAATCATAGGACCTGCAGCTTGTCAATCTCACTCGTATTTGCACAGACCAAAGTAATCCTCTTATTCCATTATGGACAGTCAGAAATCATTCAATTTGCAGAGTTAACCATCTGAGTCTACTCTAAACTTTATAATAGTCATGTACATATTTGGAATTACTCAAATTCCAATAGAATAAAAGGGGCCATTTTTGCATCGTTGGCCTCCTCGGCCTTCCCTTCAGCAATATGCCACGACCACTCACGAGGTAAGTGCCAATTTGCCATATGGGAACCTCAGTGCAATACCCCTGCAAGGCAAACAAGAGGTATCTTCACCACTAAAAGGTACTTTTAGCTTCAGAGAAAGGCATTAAGATAATTTCTATCATTTTGACGGGGAGACTGGTGTCCGTAATGCCAACAGCAGCCCTACTGTATTTACAACCTTCAAGTGAGTTCGAATGATTGTACAGATAAGCAGTCAGCAGTATTTTTTCAGTTCATGTTGAGGCAAGATTCTTCGCAAGAAACTGTCCTCTTCAACTCTGCCATATCCTATCCTGCTTCTACTTTGGACAAGTGACTTTTTGCTTCTGTCATGCCAGTTTCGAAGGTGGCCATTCTGAAGTGTCTTTGCTGGCTTTACGTTATGTGGCAATTCTTAAAAGATGTTGCCAGATTTCCCAATTGAGCTATTTAAAAAAAAAAAAAAAACAGCTGAAGGTGATCAAATTACGGAGGAAAACGTGGAAACAGAGACATACAATTGATTTGGCTCCAAAGGCGCTGACTGCAATAAGTGGAGGATTGCATTAAACTGTGATCGGATTAAGTAGGAACGACTGCGTCTTACACTAAACTTTTTAATTGGATTCTCGAATCACTGTCACATGAAGTGCATGACCTTCTTTATATTCTGGCAGCGTTACCGCCTGGCCACTGGGTAAACTCTGCAGCAGAGAGACCTAGTTTATGTTTCATTTTCAGGCTCCCATGGAGCCCAGCAGAGATAGCTGATAAGGAGGATTCCATACTGTGAGAGGCTCACAAACGAAGGCATCTGCTGGGAAATTAGGCTAAGGCACCCTTAGAAATATAATAGTCTCATACTAATAAGTGGATTTGTGTTTGCTCCTTGTGGTTTTCTCCATTTGCTTTGGTGATTTCAGTAGTTCCCCAAAAGTCTTTGGTTTTACATAAACACTGCCTCTGCCTAGAAACATCTTTCTCCTCTATTTTGTAGGTTTCATCCAACATGCTATGGAGTGGATGGCATGACAAGGGGGAGGGATGGCGTAGGCACAAAGTTTACCAACACACTGTAATTTCAAGAAGGAAGGAGAGGGGTATGGGGTGTAAACAATAGGCAAACAATAAATAAAAAGGAGGTCAAAAACCGTAATATTTTGGTAAGATGTAGCAAAGTCAACCAAACTCACAACAGGGATTATGTAATACCTTTGCACAAACCCATGACACAAGTTGAAATATAGCTAAGTGCAGACCGGCCACAATAGACATCTGAGTTTGTTTCTTTACCCACACGGGCCACAGTGATTTCTGCTCCCTTGCCTCAGCTGCTACGCTGGCCATTCTTATATATAATAAATGGACTACTGTTAAAAGAGTAAACTATCAGTGTTCATCAAGTGTCTTAAGAATATTCATTCCTTAAATCCAGTAATTCCACTTCTAGTAATATATCTTATAAAAATAGTCAGCGATAAGTATCAAAAGTCTATATACAAAGGTACTTAGCAAATCTCTTATATTTAATTGTAAATAAATAAATAAAAACCTACAATAGAACCATTACTTAATTATGGTATACCCATGTGATAAAGTATTATGCTGTCATTATTTTTTTTTACTCTAATGATGTGAAGAATACTATTGATAAAGTGAAAATTTATATCTTTTTAAATTAACATGTACCATATATGCATGTATTTGCACATACATGTAGTGGGAAGTAAAAAATTAAAATGTTAACAGTGACAATCTGGAAAATAGATTAAAGATGTTCTTTATCTTCTCTTTATATCTCTCTATATTATCTTAATTCTTTCTATAATAAACATATATGACTTTCATAATCAGAAAAATAATTCATGAAAAAGAAACTCTAATTGAGGCAAACTTCGGGTACTCCCACCTAATATTGAAATGGTTCTCCAACTTCTCTTCTTTGTATTTCCAGGATTTCTTCTTTGTGAATAATATTAAATTATGGAAGAGACAACAGCACTAAACTTCTTTTCCCATAGGTTCAACTTCTCATGAACACCATTTATAATTTTAAAATGTCCAAATGTCCATATGCTCTCTCGGTGCCTATACATTTCACTTACTTTCTGATCTATTTTCCACCCTTCCTACCTCACAGAATTATCTGTCTCTGAAGACCTTCATGTGACCTCCATGACTCTATGTTTCCTTCTTTGGAGAATATAACTTAAATTATTACTTATAATTGAAAAAAAAAGAAAGTCTTGCCATGTAGCTTCTCACAACAGTTCAGCTTCCTGTGAGTTATAGATGGCATATTTATCATTGTTTAAATAGAGTAAACCCTACTTTGTGTGCCACATTTTTTGTTCTGAAAAACTTAATTTTTTATGCTCAGAAATTGACTCTATATCTATAGCTAGTAAAGTTTAGGTGTATTTGTAAATCCTACAGATCTAAGTTCCAAATTCTATTGATCTTATTGCTTTTTTGTTTCTTATTTTCTCAAAGTTGGGCCAGGGATGGGGGGCGGTTAGGGAGCTATTGGTCTTTAAAAGTTAGATCCAAGCAAATTAAATGAAAAATGTGCTGCTTCTTTTACCAAAGGCATAAATTTAAAAATGTCAATCTCCTTTTCGACAATCAAGACTGCTAATATAGGCCTCTTCTAGGAGGAAAAAAAAAAGTCCAAATATAAAGAAAGAAAAAATGATACTAATATCAACCGAGTTTTTCTTACTTCTAAAAATGTTCACAAACAGAAAATAAAATGCCAGAAAATTTCAGGCCCCTGCCTTCCATGTCTTTCCATTCTTTCTCACCTCCCCACCCTCTGTGTCCATCCCTCACACCTTCACTGTCATTTTATTAAGCTGACGTTTTTCAAATGTATGTTCCCTTCAGAAGTTTGCCAATACCTAAGATAGATAAGTAATGGGGGAACCCATCACCTAACACCTTATGTTTGGTTAAGGTTCTATTCTCCACAGGAATAGCTTTCTCACCCAGTTCTGATACTTACCAAGCTTCTTCCTAAACCCTAAAACTAACCCCCTGGCAGAGAGGGTGAAAAGAGCATAGCTCCTATTTTCAACTTCACACAAACTCCTGGAACAGAAAAATTACTTGTAATCACAAAGAAATAATCTTCCCCCAACATTGGGAAATTTGCATTCTATACTCAAGACCAGAGGGTCCCAAACTCCCCACAGTTTGGGGAGAGACCCCATGACGCTAAACCTCATGGCACCTTTGAAAGCTCTACCCTTTTCTACACAACACAAAGGCACTGGCATTTCTGCAGATAATAGAAAAGGCTTTGAACTCCCCAGGAAAAGACACAGCAAAAATGATGGCATGATGCAATGTTTTCAAATGCACAAATCTTCATTTGTTTAACTTAAATATTTTAAAATATGTCCTATAGCATTTATTCTTGATTAAACCTCTTCTAGATAGTTAATCATTAACGGTTTCTTTACAGTTGCTGTGCAAACAGTTCATTCATACCTATGACATATCAAATCTCACAGACGTGTTCTTTAATTGGATTCATTTATTTCTAATCTCTCTAAGCCCTTACTACCATAATGCTTGACTAAATATACATTAAACTCTATTATTTAAAAGGCTAAAATAAATTTGAGGGGTATTTTATGAATAAAAATTCACAATTCAACAAATGTTCTGCCATTATTATTATTATTATTATTATTTTTATTATATGCCTTGCTGTTGAGGCACACTTAAAATTGCCTGATAGATAGGTTGTGTTTAAACGACTCTAAGCAGGGATGGCTGGGTGGCTCAGTTGGTNTTTATTATATGCCTTGCTGTTGAGGCATACTTAAAATTGCCTGATAGATAGGTTGTGTTTAAACGACTCTAAGCAGGGATGGCTGGGTGGCTCAGTTGGTTGAGCAGCCTACTCTTGACTTCAGCTCAGGTCATGATTTCAGGGTCCAAGTCCAGCCCCAGGAGGAGCCCTGTGAGGGACTCCATGCCTAGCAGGCAGTCTGCCTGAGGATTCTGTCTCCCTCCCTCCACCCCTCCCCCTTCTTGTGCAGTCTGTCTCTCTCTTTCTCTCTCTAAAATAAACAATCTTAAAAAAAATATCAACTTTAAACAAAATAAGTGTTCAAACAAAAAAAGTTCTGAATTATCTCTAGAGATTTTGGATCGCCCACAAAATGCCCAAATTTTCATCACCTTCATATCTGGAGTCAGAGAGCTTATATAATACTACACAGACTATGTAATTATCAGTAGAGTTCATTATCAGAGATACAACAGGCAGCTGCCTGCATTTATGACTTGCAGGGCTTGAAAAGTTTCCTTGGCCCCCACAAAGATGTCTCAGGAATGGTCTACTGGTTTATGCTTAAAATCTACTGTTAGATATTTATTTCTTTGGCTTTAGACAGATGGCTCAGAAAAGGTTAACAGAGTAAGTCTCATGAACTCTATTGATAATTACATAGTCTGTGTAGTATTATATAAGCTCTGTTATTTTTCATTGGTTCAGTTTATCAGCTACTTTCTTTAGAACAGTGGTTCTCAAACTTCATGCATCAGAAGCCCTTGAAGCGTTTATTAAAACACAGCTTGCTGAGCCCCACCCCTTAGAGTTTCTTCTTTGTAGGTCTAGAGTGGAGCTCACAATATGCATTTTTAACAAGCTCCTGGGAGGTGATGATGCTGCCAGTCAGGGACCACACTTTGAAAACTGGACCAGTTGTTATCTGGGATAAGAAAAACTAAAGAAATCAGATGAAAGGGTACCACAGAGTAGATGGAAAACCACTGTAAAGGGAGGGGACATTCCAAAGACAAACTTCACACTTTCCCCAGGGCCCAGCCTCACTGCATAGCTCACCAGATTATTCCCATCCTGATCTCTGTTTGCTTCCTTTCAGCCTCCTCTGGGGACACTGCCTGCTCCTGCAGATCCCACAGCCCTGGAGAGCTACAGGGCTCCGACTTCAGGCTGCATCTCAATTACCCTTCACTCTCCGGGGATCTCATGCACTCTGCTCGCTTTAATTTCTATACATTGATGACCCCTCATCTCCAGCCCAGACCTCCCCACTCCATGACACCCACATCCAACTGCCTGCCTGATATTATCACTCAAATGAATGATGGCATCTCAAACTAAATATGCCCACACACAGCCCTTGAGTGCTACCCCTACCTACAAATCCGCCCTTCCCACCATTCACCCAGGCTGCTCAGGCTAAAACTTCAATGCTGACCTTGATTCCCCATTTTTTCACAGTTTGTCTAGTCTATCTGCAAACCCCATCTGTCTACGTTCACAGTTTGTCTAGTCTATCTGCAAACCCCATCTGTCTACGTTCAACACATCCAGCATCAGACCCTCCATCACTACCTCCTCACTCTTTCAAGCCATCATCTTCCCTCACCTAGGCAATTGCGGTCATCTCATAACTCCCCGCCTCTACCCTCCACCTTTCCCAAAGCCTATTTTCCACACCAGCCAGATGACCTTTTCATACCTTAAATTAGTTCATGCCATGCCTCTGCTCAAAACTCCAGTGACTTCCCAATGCTTTCAAGACCCAACACGGTCTGACCCTGCCTATTCTAGCATCAACTTCTTATGCCCCTTCCCTCCCCTTTCTTTCTCTGTTCCAGCTACAGTGACCTTCTCATTCATGGACTCACCTAGTTGGTTTCTACCCCAGGTTTTTGCATTTGCTTCCCACTGCTGGGAAGCTCTTGCTGGTCTCAGCTTGTCTGCTTCCCTCCCTTCATTCAGGAGTCTTCAGAGAGGCCTTCCCTGACCACTCCCATCTCTTTTCCTGCTTAATTTTTTCCTTTCATTTTCTGACATTGTAGGACATATTTATTTGTTTATAAGTACTATCTGTTTCTACCCACTAAAATTCACCCACCATGAGGGTAGGGATGTTGTCTCTCTTGGTCACACCACAACCCTCCCTCCTACAGACCCTGGCACCCATAAGGCACTGGGGAAAGACTTCTGAGTGAATGCAAGAACCATCCCATTTGCTGAAGGAAGGACTACACTCTACAACACTTCTTACCATCCTCTTAATTATAGCAACAAAAATTAAGCTAATTCTAATGATAGAGATTTGTTTATAATGAAGGTCCTGTTGAGTCAACTGGGAAGAGACACAAATGGAAGAGAGATGATAATGTAGTGTATCTAAATATTTTCCCCTGATTTTCAATTAGCCCTCACAATAAAATGTTACCCTGCATTTTGTTATTTCTTTAACTGCTTTAATTGGAGGAATGAAATTGACACTCACTCTGCCCTCTGCTTTGTGGGCTTCATTCTTCCAGCATTCCTGAGCTGGAACCCTGCAGGCTTCCATTACCCAAATCCAGCACAGCAAATGCTTCACTTTGCCAGGACTATAGTAAGATTTCAACAGCTGATAGAAATGCTATGACTTTCAACAGTGTTAGTCTCTGAACGGTTTCTAAAAATTAAAACAAAAAACCTTGCGTTGCATTTGGTTCATTGCAAAAAAAAAAAAAAAAAAAAAAAAAAAAGATGCTCTTTTCCTGTCGTATATTTGGACACCAATATCAATTAATGGGAGTGTTGAAAGAAGTAAATCTCATGGGTTCTTACCTTCAGCCACCAGAACACATTATAGCCATCCCAAGTGCAGAGAGTAAAATGAATGACTGGGGAGCAGGAGCAAGCTACAAACCCCTAAAAATGCTCAGAACCGGGAATTCTATTTTTGTAATGGTTTTCAGTAGGAGGAGGCAAGAGACAGCACACTCTCAGGTTGCATTACCAGAAATGTTGCTATTCTCAGAGAGATGTAAAAAGTGGCAAGGGACTTGGGTTTAAAAGTACAAACATAGAGAGAATCCCACCTTAATGGGTACCATTATGACATCCAGTTCAATATAATGAGGCTATCTCCACGATCTGGCCAGCAGCCCATATTAGCACGGCTTTACTGATGTGGATACAACAAATTCTGTTTGAACAAGAAATCCCCAGAAAAGACAGAGAGAGAGAGAGAGAGTTCCTTTCACAGGCTCTATCCATTTAACGATCAATCAAAGGGGAAAATATCCTTCCAGTAAAGACAGCAATGCCCATTTGAATCCTGACAAAATATTAGATGTTCCAAATAAAATAGTGTTCTATGGGTATGGATTGCTGTTCTGTAAAAATGTCATAACTGCTGATGCCTAAATTGGTGATGGGGAGATGGGGTCGGGCCCAGGGCTTAAGCACATTGCGTGGCAGCTGACTGGGTTCTAAGTACACCAAAACTTCTGTGAAGCTATTAGGTCACTTTGTGGAGACCCCGTATTGAACTCTTTGGGTAAACTGTCCAGACTTTTGCAAAATCTCTTTGAAATGCCATATTACTTCCCAAATATTAGGCCGAATCATATGAAATTGCCAATATTGGATGGCCTCAATGTACAGAAATGGCAATTACATATGGTTCACCCTAGTACAATGTTACCAACTTAAGGACAGCATGCCAAAGAGGCAATCAGGTGGGCCCTGGAGTCCTGTCTCTGGGTTGGCATGTCCACTCATTAGCTATGTTGTGTTGGCTAAGTTACTTGAATTCTCTGAGCCTCTAGCACAAAGTAGCAGCCTCTCCAATGTAAGCCCTTCTTACTCCCCAACCTTTCTAAGTATGGCAACAAACAGAGCACCTTCCCATCCCTCCCTCACTTGCAGCTGACAATCCCAGTCTTTCCAGGGCAGGGCAGCAATGCCTGGGAACTAACCCTTAAAAAAGAAAAGTTAAAAATATTACAAAGACCTAAAATAATTAGAAACTTTTTTTAATGTAATAAATCTGCAAAGGCTATTTTGACTCTAATGTGATTCTTCCGTTTAAAACTCACTAAGATTCCTAATCCTGTTAGAAGTCAACCCCACGAAATACTGAAAAACTCCGTTCAAAGGAGAACAAAAAGCAGCTCAATTTCATTCCAACAAGACAAAAATCAACTTGGCACACACAACTGCTCTCTCTGGCTGACATAACGAGATACATAGGACCCGCCTTGGGCAACAGCGTTTTTTATCAGAGTTAAGATGGACTCCTTACCCTGCAGCCAGTTACTCTGCTGCCAATCATGATCTCTCTCTCTCTCTCTCTCTCTCACACACACACACACATACATGTACAGCCCTCCCCAGGGGCTCAGTCCCACTCACTGCCTCCACTCCCTCCTCACCATCTAACCAAGGGGAGTCTGACCACACCTGCAAGCTTATTCCCCAGGGGTGACCTTAACAGTGCCAAAGCACTTTGGGCTTTCTTCTACTCGTGGCTGGAAGTGCTTCCCTCCACGAAGGAATCTGTCGTCAACAAGCCTATAGGGAAATCAAGCTGGGATGGAGCTCATGCTTGTGCTTATTTCTTTTTCCAGCAGGTACCATCTCATTCATTTCGATATCCCCAGAACTTGGCACAGTGCCAGACACATAACAGGTGCTCAAGAAAACATTTATGAATGCTTAAAGGCCTACCAGTCCTAATCATCTCAAGTAGGATCTAACAATCCATTCCAGATGGATCAGCTTGATTGGTGATTTCTCATTCTCGGGCAACACTCTGCCTTCCTAAGACTCATGCTTTCCCTCCTTCAGCCCAAAGACTCACAGACACTTATTTTGTGTTTACTGGCAAGCCAAAAATTATTTTTTTTTGATTTCACTAAAGTAACCACCCTAAAAATTCACATTTACTCAATGTTACTTTGTGTCAGGCACAGGGCCAAGAACCTCACACATGATCTCATTTAATATTCACAATGACTCTATGAAATAGATATTATTATTATTACCCACATTTTACAGATTAAAAAAATAGCAAGACAACAAAGTTAAGCAATTTGCTCGCAGTCACAGAAATAGCCAATAGCAGCACTGGAGTTTGAATAGGCAATAGTCGCATAACCCAAGTTCTTAATTAGCTGCGTTGCATGATAAAGTCGTGATATCTCATTTCATAATACGTTTTGTAAGTACCTTGTAATGCATCCCTATAGTTATCAGGGTTGAAGCATCTAACTAAAAAGCCTGGGGGTTAGACGGCATCATATTCTAACAGCATTATGATTATGATGTCAAACATGGCACGAAAGAATCAGGTTCTTTGCACCTCCCTCTCCTCCAACCTGCTGATGTTCATTGTCCTAGTGTATACCTCACATTTGCTTTCTACAAATAATTTTAAAAATACAACGATTATACATGTGGCAATACTGTGTATTCATTTCAATACGAGTCTACATTCCATTCAGAATACTGACATCCCTTAAAACTTTAAAAAGTGTGTTCTTTGCCTAGATGCTAATATATATATATATATATATGACATTTATATATGCTAGGTGCATATATATGAATGTATATATTACTAAGGCTGGGTGAACATGTTCAAGATATATGCCAGTACTAATTTGAGAAAGGTAAGAGGCTTAGAGAAAATAGTTTCCAATCCTGATGAAACATGTTCAGTTCCAACAAAAAAGTTCACGGTAAAAAGGTAAGAGAAGGAAAGAAAACGTAACTCAGGTAAGAACAATGAGGCAAGTACTGAATCTAATTTGAAGAGTAATACTAATTGTGCTATAATATTCATGGAAAAAGAACAAGACAGATGTGCATATGTCACCATTCCATCTCAAAAGACCCTACCTCTGCTTTGACCCCTACATTCTACTCCCTCCCTAATAGCTCCACCATTTAAGCTTCTCTGAATTCTGTGCTCTCAACAAATAGCCCAGGTGGACCATATCGTTTCAAACTGTGCCAATCTGAGTTCTTAAATATTTAAATGGAACTCTTCTACTTTTCCAACTAAATTGTAAACTACTCAAGAGATGCCAAGACTGCTTCATGTATTCATACAATAAATCACCGCATTCTGCCATACTCTCTGAAACACTTGATTGAGCCATACCCAGTCCATACAGAGTAAAGGGAAATATACAAAAGGTTCCACTGGACACCATAAAAAATGCCAGTACTACATGTTTTATTCACTTTAAATTTTAATTACTGACATTGGAAAGTTGAGAAAACATTGGTTCCAAACTAAATTAACTTTAGAAATTTGATAAAAGCTTGGTTTCCTAGAACCTTCTTTTGCCCTGTAAAGCACCATGTAACGCACCTTTCACTTTGCCTGGGACAAATAAGGTACTCAATAAATTTTGGCTTCCTTCCCTCCCAGCACAAAGCTCAGCTCCCTGTAGAGTACACAATGACCGCAATGAAAAACAGGGTGAGCTTAACCAAACTGTAGAAACCACCACCCACAAAGAGCTCAATACTTGGAGATGTGTGTGTTGAGGAACTTGCGTGGGGGGAGAAGATAAACACTTAAATTTGTGAATTTGAAGAGTTAGCAATTCAAGTTAAAAAGGAACTACACCTCTCTTTTCAAACTATTTCAGCTGACATCACATAATTGGCAAGAGCTGATAACAGTTATTTTGAACACGTGCTTTCTGCCAGGTTCTGTGCTATATATATATATATATATATATATATACATTATCTCATTTAATCCTCTTCAATTCTTAAAAGGTGGGTAAAAATATCCCCATTGCACAGATGGGGAAACAGAGGCTCACAGAAGTAGAGCTGAGCTCAAAGTCTCATAGCTATAATGCAGTAAAGCATATTCAAACCCAGATCCATCTGACACCAAAGCCCATGCCTCTCCCTTGCAGGTTGCTTCAAATGATACTGTGGGTTTTTATAAAAACAAAATCACAATCCAACTGCAATATAACTTCCCAGAGTAAAAGTCACAGATGGTAAACAGATGGCCCAGACTCAGACCCTAAACGTTGTCAATGCCCTATAAAAGTAAGTCCTCTTTTCATCCCCTTTAGCCCTGCCATCACCATGGACCACATTTCTCACCCCTGCCAGATCCCTAGACCTCAGAATGCCTGAGGCAGGGGAAAGGAAGTGGCGAGGTTACCCCTTCAGACAAGACAGAATGAAGTTCCTCTACCAATAAGCACTCAGGCATTTCCAGATTTTATCCAAACTCTAACCAATCCTTTTTGCAGGACTACAGAGGCATAGACATCAGCACTTCAACCCAGATGAATTTTCTTTTTTTTTTTTTTTAAAGATTTTATTTATTTATTCAACAGAGATAGAGACAGCCAGGGAGAGAGGGAACACAAGCAGGGGGGAGTGGGAGAGGAAGAAGCAGGCTCATAGCAGAGGAGCCTGAATGTGGGGCTCGATCCCGTAACGCCGGGATCACGCCCTGAGCCGAAGGCAGACGCTTAACCGCTGTGCCACCCAGGTGCCCCAACCCAGATGAATTTTCTATCCCTACCTGCTCACCTGGAAAGATGCCACAAGCCAATGAGAACAGACGACAGACAGGAAAGCATTGGATAGGTGAAAACAATTAGCAGCCTTTCACTAAATCATCAAGATATGCATAATCCACCCCCCCACTCACACATACACACACCTTGAATCAAACATAACTGTTCACAACACAAATATCGAAGTCAGATAGATGAAGTCAGAAGATGAAAACATACTTTTCTGGAGTTCAAGTAAAGCTTCATTTGAATTTGTCTATTCACAATAACGTGTATATCCCTGCCTTCAGGAAGGTAATGTTCATGTTTTTCCACAATAAGACGCAAAGACCAGAACTCTTTCTGTCCCAACAGCCAGAGAAAAGTGGTCGGGCTGGTCATTCAGCACATACCAAGCGGTCTCCACATAGGAACCTTTTAAAGAAGAGGTCCTGTGACTCAGTGCCCTCCAGGGCAGAGCGACAACAAAGAAAGGATGAGGGCCAGAGAGGCCTGAGGAGAAGGAAGTAGCCCGGTAGCAGCATTGCCAAAGGGCCAAGGATGACTCACCTACCCAGAGTATGTTGGGAGGCTCTCCATCCCTAGGTCCCTCCACCAACAGAATCCCCAGAGAGCAAACTTTCTTGCCATTCTCCCTCAAAAGCGGAACACCATCTAGGAGGGGCGCCTGGGTGGCCTTAAGCGTCTGCCTTCGGCTCAGGGCGTGATCCTGGCGTTCTGGGATCGAGCCCCACATCAGGCTCCTCCGCTAGGAGCCTGCTTCTTCCTCTCCTACTCCCCCTGCTTGTGTTCCCTCTCTCGCTGGCTGTGCCTCTCTCTGTCAAATAAATAAATAAAATCTTTAAAAAAAAAAAAAAAAGAACACCATCTAGGAAACACCCCACTGCCATAGGAGGTATTTTGTGACCCGTCTGATGAAAAGGGTGATTTAGCTTGCCAATCCACTGACATTTGTTTTAAGACATTTAACAAAAACATAAAATATTAAATCTGGTTGCAGAAATGAAATAATTAGGAATAGCAATAATGTATCTATGTAAACGAAAGGCAAGCAACTCGGAAAGAAACTGAAATGTTTGCAGGCCACATTTTTTCTTACAAAATGAAAACGTCCTTAGTGAGACTTATGGGGGGAAAATATATTCTTAACTGAATGTTATTGAGAAGATAGCATTGCTAAATTTAAATTGTCGACATCTGTACATATTCGTGAAGCAGCAACACAGAAATAGCTTTTTAATTTTCCATGATGAGATTAGATGAAAGCCTATCCAGAAGTTGGTGGGCTGAACACTACAGGCCTCACCCATTTAAATCCATCCCTCTCTCCCAGACATTTTCTCCCCTGCAACCACCCCTGACTATCACCTCCATACAGAGGAACTCTGCATGCAGTAGGAGTCTACACCCCAGGCTTTAATCCTGGCTTCCCCACTTACTCAGCATATCTGATGTCAGTTTCCTCACCTAGAAACTCCCTGCCCTAACCCTCCTACAGAGCTGTCAAAGGAGCAAACTATGTAATGAATGTGACAGCACTATGAAAGAAATACTCAGCTTTTGTAATGATGCTGTATTCAACATTTGTAATAATAATACAAAATTTGAACATAAATGATGAATTTGAAACTAAATACAGATCATTTTGGTAAAAAAATTACAATAAGTGAAAAGGATATGAAGAATAACATCATTTAAGTGAGTACTGGTAGTATGAACTATAAAACAGACTAAATCCCCCAACTCTTTCTTTTAATAAAGTGTTTTAGTAGTTACAAAATCACTATTAATTACTATTAATAGTTTTAGTTGTTATGAATTACCATTCATACAAATGTGTCTTCAATTCGTTTCTATAATCATTCAGATACTTCAAAGATCATTTGAAAAGGACAACTGGGGCTTTGATATTCAATATTATTATAATAAAGATTAAACACAATTAAGGATCAAATCTAATTTATGGGTATACATTAGTGCATGATTATTATTTTTAATGATCAAACAATTAAATCCATGCAACAAGTGCTCCACAGGTCCAAGGCATGAGAGTGAATTATTTTATATTTTGCTATGGTTTGCTAAGTCAAGAGGCACTTCATTTGACATTATTTATAATATAAAAGAATGGTTTTGCTAGCCAGAAAAATAAAATCTATTTCTATAACTATATATATTATTGGTCAAGTTTTTAAAAAGCATTTTCTAAAATTTCCTCATAGTAATAACAATAATATCTCTGTGGCTTTAAATTAATAAAAAATAATTTTTAATTTACATACCCAAATTAACTCAGCACAATTAGTACACTTGAAAGAGCAAACTAACATGAGCATATTTTAACATTTGCTGCTTTGTGATAAGGATACATAAGGTTTTATATTCCAGAATATGTTAACACTTAAAGACCCTTTTTAAAAGTGGGAACTACAATGGTTTTATAAAAAGAAAAGCAAAAATTATTGGACCTGAAATAATTACAACATAGAGACCTTTTTTCTTCTTTTACATGAAGAAAGAATGTCTCCTTCGGTATTTTGCCCAAACTTTTCTATAAATGCAAAGGGTTATTTAGTAGATAGTGTTGCATAGGCCACTAATGTAAATTGTCTATTTGTTCTGCCTTTTGTAACACTGAAATAGAAATTTTAACATAGAAAATTCCTTTTATGTGTTCAGTGAATCACTCTAAAACAGTATGTGAGAACTAAAACAATGTTCTATCTTAAACTTAGGATATAAGTGGAGAAGCCTTCTTTACGAACAAAAAATGGTTGAAGATATTAAATGTGTCTGTTTCCAAAGTTACCAAAATAACTCTCAAAATCTCTCTCTTTTACTTCCCAGAAAAAAAATGCCAGAATTTTATTAACTTACAATTCTTACTAGAAGTCTAATTTAAAATACACTAGTGTTTACGACTGTATCCCACGGAAGTTCCCTCACAAAATATCATCTATCAGTCAACCTACTGAGGTCATAAATCAGTGAGTACTTGATGAATGTCAGTGACAGATTGTTTTTAATGGCATCAGTAAACTAGATCTCATGTATATTTTTGCAACCTTCTACACACAGTAATTTTGAACCCTTTAAATGTGCCATCATAAATGGTACAGTGACTATGTAAGAGAATGTTATTTAGGATGAGGAATCCTGATGTCTGTAGCTTACTTTGGAGTAATTCAAAGGAGGAAAGAAATGCACATACAAATAGACATACATATAGATAGAAAAGGAGATAAAACAAAAACAGTTTATATTATAGATGATGTGTGTATGGGTATTCATTGTACAAGTCTTTCACCTTTTCTGTATGTTTGAAAAATTAATGTTCTTAAATATTTTAAAATGGGATTTTTATACTTCATTGATTTATCCTTAAAAGTAGATTTTTAAAGTTTTATTTTTATAACATATGAAGTTTAGAAACATAAAGACTCTTCTTCATTTTTCTAGAAATTACTTTTCATAGTTTATTGGGTGTTCCACAATTTCAATTCTCTTCACATTGAGCACTAGTGTTTTCCACCTGAACTGGCTATGAATAATTAATACTACTAATTAAACAAGCTCAAGGAAATATGAATTCAAGAAAACCACTCAGCTTTTAAACAGAACTCCTTGTACTCTCCATACTTGTCTGGACTTTTCCCAATATTCACTGTTACTAGACACTATCTTCATTCATCTATCCTCCTGAAAATAATCAGGGAGCGTGGTCTGTCATACTTAACACTTATTTCAAAGCCTGTGGGCACTCAAGACCTATAAGAATGATTTTTTAAAATGTGGAACATAAAGCTAACAGGATATGTGTGTCTTCTAGAAAATCATGAATTGCTCAGTCTTTTGGTTTGAGAGGAGTTTTTTGTTTTGTTTTCGCTTCTGAGTTTTAATGAAGAGCTGTATTAGCTTTGGGGACCCTCAAGCATCCAGAGAAAAACTAAGAGAATTTTAAAAATTTAATCATAGTGTCCTCTCCCTCTCCTCTCTAGATTTTCAGAATATCGACATTTTGTGCGATGGTCATACAAAGGCTGTTACACCCTGCCTCTAAAATTCCTATATTCACAGTTGCAGCTGCTTATTGGAACAAAGTTACTGAATATTTCTATTCATCATCGCTTTTGTCAGATAATAGTGATGGATATTTCTAGGCATATTTTAACTTCAGCAATAAATTGGCCATCAGGAAACTTGAAAAATGAGTTTCTTGTGAATGCAGCTTCCATCAATATGTCACTCCTTCATTTAACCAATACTTATTTAAAATTCTCTTTACTTTCATGATATGACAATTCCTTCAAAATGTATGCTATTAATATGTCTAAATTGAGAAAACATCTGGCTTGTCAAATTATTTGGGGGGCTTGTGGTTTTAAGCACATTGTTTGAGGTGGCATATTTGGAAAGAATTCACTTATCACTCTCAGGCTTCACGGAGAACTAGCCTTGAAAACAAATGTATGTGGTAGTTCACTGCTACCATAGAGAATCAATAGCCATCTATTTAATTTGCTAAGACAATGTAAATTAGTAACTTCCAGCCAGATGTGTGATATACACATCAAACAAACTGCAACCTGTTCATTATGAAAATCCTGTCAACACACACAGAGCCACTCGATGACATTTCATCTAAGGCAGTTTCCACATTTGCAGCTATAAAAATTGTCCCAAGAATTTTTATACAAAGAATTGGAGTTGAGACTCATAAAAGGGTAATCAATTTCAGCTTTCCATCTTGTGTCCTTCTGTGTGTTTATTTCTATTTTCATTCAGAGGTATAAAACATTTAGAAAAATATGAGCCATGCTATTTTTCCTTCTGTAAATCATTTATCCTCATTACATCTTTTTAATCTGATGTAAAGTTGGTAGCCTAATCCTGCAGCTCTGGAGAAGTGTGTGAAGTGAAGAACGACAGAGTCAACAGAAGAAAGGAAGTACACTCATCCACTGGAAAACAAAACAGAATATTTCAAAATGACTCCAAACATAAATTAAGCTTACCCATTGGGAGGTCTAACTTGCATTCTGATCATTTATATGGGTCTGTGTGACTATATACCCTGCTGTCTGATAAACAACGATTACTAACCACAGGCACCCACCAGAGAACAGAGTGTATGTATAATGCTTGTGATGTCTCAGACATACACAGCACCTTCTTAAAGAATGTCCATTTCCTTTCCATGGTAAGCAGACATAATTTTTCACTCCTTAATACTTCTGCTTCACAGAGTGGCTTATTTTATGAATTATGTTTTGCCATTTTCTCTTATGTTTATTTTAATAATATAAAAATTGCATTCATAAAATAGATGGTTTTGTTTCATGATACCCAAAATATTGGTATGTTTTCTGCTCTGTATTAAAATCCACAGCTTTCTTGCTATTACAAAAACCTAATAGTATTTATTTTAATACCATTTATTAAATGAAAGGAATAAAGAGATTCTTCTTAATAACCAGCTATTATTCTTGAATACTGAATCCTCGTTTAAACCAAATTCATTTCCCAAGTCTATTGAATTAAAATTTCTTATTACACAGGACACAGAGTAAAAAGTCTGTTGCCAAGCACAATATTTTCAAGTACTACATTTTTAATTTGGCAATTTAAAACAACGTGGAATGAATCTAGTCCTCGTGGTCTGTAGTACAGTCTGATTCCAAATACCACCCCTTACCCAACTTCCTAATGTGAAAATAGCATTTCTACTAAGTGCCGGGTGTGCCAATGCTTCCAAAGTAAATAACTCCTGAGGTCCCCTAAAATCGCAAGAATTTCAGTGACTACCAAAAAACCCTGGCAATTCTACACACAAAAGGGCTCTTCATAAAGGCTTCAAACCTGAGCAATTCGGCTTCACAAACATTATACAGAAGGCGCTTTCTTCACCAGCCGCACACCAGGCCACGTGATCAGCCCGCAGGGCCACACCGCGGACCAGGAACGATTATTGTTTCTAGAAAGAATAAGGCTCCAATGCCGCCACCGCGCCGTCCAGCCAGCTGTGCCCGTAGGTGGCCCCCCAAGGCCTGCTCCTCACCTCGCGATGCGGTCACACAACGCGCGGGGCCTGGGCACCGGCCAAGACTTGCAGCATTAGCTCGGGTCCCTTTGCTTTCCGGAGGTTAAATTCAGACCCTCCTGGTCACTTTACCCTTTGTGGTTCAGCGTAAGAATCACTCTCTCAGAACTCTTAACTTTGATTGGAGACTCTGGTTAAAATTAAGAACTTCAAACCCCAGATTTGAAAAAGTGAAACAGATGTCCTGTTTGTTAACCATAAATGGCTCCGTACGTCGGACCCTTTCCTCTCTCTCTTTTTTCTTTCTGCCACATTAAGTTTTATTTAATGCAGAGTTCGCTTAAAAGGTTAAAAGAGAGAGAGCAGAAAGCAAATATAGACTGTGGATGGAAAAACTCCTAAATCTTTCCCTAGAATACAACGAAGGAAGCTTCTTCCTAAAGATGAAAGTGCTCAAGCCGCCGCCTCTCAGCACAGCCTGCCTTGGGGTCAGGACCTGCGTCCCAGCGGACTCCAACCTCCTCTAACCGGCAGTGCCCACCACCCGCACCCTCTTGGAGACCAGGGTTGCCTGGAGTGGGCGAAGGGTTCCAGACTTGCACTCACGTGAGGACATAGTTGACGCTGACGATACAGTGTGGCCTGGACGAGCGGCTGTTGTGGACGATGGTCGCATAGCTCTGCACCCATACCCAGCCGCCATGCTTCGCCAGGAACCTGTAGTACTTGGTGGTCACCTGCCCCTTCACCAGCACTGATGGAAAGACAGAAGGCAGCGGCGGGTGAAGGAGCTCGCTGCCAATCCGACCCAAATGCAACCCCTGGCGGTGGGAGTGCGGGTCCCTACGGGCCCTAATAACTGAGCCCAGGCAGGAGGGAGAGACAACCCGTACGTTCCCAAAGGAATTGATTGTACTGTTACTTTGCATCGAGTTCTCCAGTCCCGTGCGATTGGCAGAGGGGTGGGGGACTCTTCAAATTGGGGGATTCCCCCATTCAACTTTCTAACGAAGGAAAGTAGGGTCTGGGCAGCTGAATTCTGAGGCTCATGGTCCCTGTTCCTGGGGATTAAGTTAAAAGCAAAACTATCAAAAGCCGAAGCAGGTCACTCCACTGAGCCAAGTGACCTAGCCTCAGTTTCTATTCCCGTCTTCAGTGAGGCTTGCAGCAGGCAGGAGAGGGAAGCATAAAACCCCTCCTGGGGGAATTCACCCAGAAACTCAGAAATTCTTCCCGCGGATATTAGGGAAACAAGGAGGGGCTCGGCGTTGGGGCAGCCGCTCGCTGGCAAGTGCCTCGCACCACGACCCGGCTATTAGGGCTCCCACCCATCCGCTTACTGTGGACTTAAGTCACGCCCTCTCCCCTCCCCGGGAAGCGCGGGGGTTAGTCCGGTGCCGGGAAGAGCGGCGCCTTACGCAGGTGGTGGGCGCATCGCAGGTGGAAGGTGTCGCAGCCATGCACGTGGTGGTACAGGGTCTTCTCAATTAGGTCCTGAGGTTCGTACCCCGTCAGCTCCGCCACTCTGCGGAGAGCAAGTCTCGCGGCATGAGCTCAGGGTGCCGGGATGCCCCCACCCCAGAAGCCATCTCAGACCTGGGTGCCCGCCCCCACTCGCAGGGCCCCGTGAGTCACCTCATCTGAAAAATGGGCTCAGAAGGTCGAGGAAGAGCTCTCCGTCCCTGAGCAGAGCCGCCCTCCCGCCAGGGTGATCCTTTCCCGCCTTGGTCTCCCCCACTCACCTGGAGTCCAGGAAGATGAGCTTCATGTCCAGGCTGGCCCGGAACATGAACATGTTGCTGTGCAGCTTGATCTCCGTGACGGCGCTGGGAGGCAGCGAGTGGCCCACGGCCACCAGGCCCACGTTCTGGTAGCAGCCATCGAAAGGGGACATGTCCAGGCTGTACTGGCGGATCTTCAGGTAGCCGCTGCAGTGAATGACCTGTAGTGGAGGGTGAAAGTGGGGAGACTCAGCCACAGCCGGGAAACATCCTCAAAAAGGTGGCTAAGGGATTGAAACATTTTGAGACTCCCCCCCAAAAGCCGTGTGGGCCACGCCCCCACACGGACGTGTCCAAAGTTATTGGTGTTCCAGCATCTCAAGTGAATGACTGTCCCAACACACCGAACTCACCTGGGAGCTTTCAAAAATACAGAGACCTGGCAACTGCTGCCAACCCTAACTCCTCAAAATCAGGAAGTGCGGCCCTGGAACCAGCTTTCTAATCAGGTTTCATCTCATTAAACAAGAGAACTATGGATTCGAGCTAGGGCTCCGGTTCTTAACCCCTCTGGGGGTCGGAATCTGATGCTGTGAGTAAACTCTGGAATGAGCCAAAATGAGCGACCATTTCAGACGCTTTACACACCTCCAAGGCCCATTCTGAGCCCCAGATTAAGAGTCCCAGCGGTCCGGCAGTAACCAGACACAGTGAAACTAAGCCTTAAAACTTAGTAGTCCCCAAGTATTCACAAAGTTCAACAACTCTCGAGGTGCTCCCGAGCAGAGAGAGCTTTGATGGGTGGGGGGATGCCCTATGGGGCAGTCAGGGACGCAGAAATGTCCCTCCCACGCCTCAAGCTCCTCTTGCCCTGCTCTTTTCCCTTAGCGTGGCTAGGAGCATCCCTCTCAGTCACCCACCTTGTAGCCACCGCAGGTGAGACCCGCATTCCTCTTGGCCAAGACGCATTTCATCCTCAGGAAGAAGGAGCGCTCAATCTCATACTCTGGGAAAGAGGAGCAGAGCGAGGGGCAGGTCATGAGCCCGGTGGTGGGGCAACCAGGTCCCTGCCTTGGCTAATTGGGGACAAGCCACAGGCGAAGGGAGATGGGCCCAAGTGTCACCCGCACGTGGCTGCTTACCCTGGACAAAGTGAGAGTGGTAGGGCTGATGGGCCGTGAGCACCGCAGTCATCTCATCGTGGTCGGCCGGGTGGATGTATTCATAAATGCTGTTCCCAGTCAGCTCTACCTGTAAAGAGGGGGGTATCACCTTCTCCGAGGTGGTGGAGGGCCCCGGCAGGGCTAGATTGGACCAGGGTGTCTACAGGACTGTGAGGACAGGAGCCAGAACTTTAGAGTCAGCCCTGAGTTGTAATTCCTGTCCTGCTGCCGGCTACCTATTACAGTCTATCTAAGCCTCAGCTTCCTTGTCTATGAAAGGAAATAATAATAATAATATAGTAATCACAGTAGTAGTCGTAGCAGTAGCAGTTCCCAGGCAATGTTCAGCTGAACACATCAGACATTAGTAAGTAACCACCACCCAAGGTGTCTGACTATGGTAGGGACTGAGCTAGCAGGATAAGGGGTAAGGATAAGGGAAGTAGAGGAAAAGGAAGATGCAGGTCTGCCAGCTGAGATCTTTCCAGTCCCAGAAGTGCACATATAAGAGCTTTGGGAAAGCACCGCCACCCTTACCGCGGGCCTCCAGCTCTCGGTGTAAACACGGAAGGCTGGAGGTGTGGACCACTCACCTACCTGAGAAAGACCCAGGTGGACTGAGGCTGTCTCCGAGATGTACATGATCTTCCCATCTGGGGCCACCACGAAGATGAAGCCGTCCAGGGTCTAGGGAGATAGAAACAGAGTTGAGTGGAGAGTCCCCTGGGCCACGGGGAGAAAGGGGTGGGGGGACAAAAGTTAGAGATGTTCAGCCAGAAGAGTAGACAGACGCGGTAGAGAGAGGCTTATAGGAAATAGGCCATAGAAAACCTGGCATAAGAGTCCCTCTTTTGTTCATTTCAAATACGTAAGCATCTGGGACATGCAGCACACTGGGAGGTGCCCAGAGGAAGTACCTGGCAAGGCTACTGTCCTCTGAGACTCAGGATCCACCAAAATGGACGATACAGCTATCTATAGCATACACACACAAATATAGGGGGAGGGGGTCACAGCCTGCACTAAGAGGTGGGTAGGTTCTTCGGGAGATGGTCACTGAAAGAATGAAAGGTTTCCTGTGTCAGTCTTGGAGGACTCCATAGTGGCAGCATCCTATAATGGAAAGAGCGCCAGCAGGGCTTGGGAAATGGGCCCTGAGCCGTATGGAAGGGCTGGTAGTCTGAAAAGTTTGTAGATGGAAGGCAGCTGGGCAGTAGCTCCAGAAAGAATCTGGGAGAGGGGGGTTTAGGAAATGAGATTCTGTCCAGGCAGCAGGTCTGTAAGAGTAGTGGTATAGTGTGTACATGTGTGTGTTTACATTGATGCATCAAACTGACAGGCTTTCCGTGGAAGAAAGACTTAGACCTTCCCTATCCCTTTATCTCTGTGAATGAGGCTTCAGTCCAAGCAGTGGGGACATAAGGATGAGTCAGATCCTGCTTTCAAGTTGCTGGAAGTCCAGCAGCAGTGACTGGCTAAAGACAGATATAATGACTGCACAGCTGCATAGACAGTGTTGTAGGGGCCCAGAGACGGAATGGCCAGAGGCCTGGAGGAGAATCAGAGAGGCCTCAGAGGAACAGTTTGAGCAGAGCCTTGGAGAGGAAGCTTGAACTGGAGATGGGAGGAAGGGGATCCTAGGCAGAAGGAAAGACATGGGAAAGGCAGGACCTGGGGGGAGGGTGTATCTGGTGTACTCAGGTGTGATGGACTTCGTGTGCCATAGATGGACTAAGAAAGTACACCAGTGCTGGGTTTTTGGAGAGTTTGAGATACCAATCTGAGGAATTTGGAGATTCTCCTGTAAGCATCAGGTTTCCAACAGTTTCTGAACAGGTAAGCAGGGAAATAGCATGTTTAGGGGTGTGTGTGCATGTGTGTGTGTGTGTGTGTGTGCACACGCATGCCTGAGTTTCATTTGTATTTTTTTTAATGTCGGAATGTGTACAGTGACCTACAGGAGTCAAAAGTGGGGATGAAGAGGGGGCGCCTGGGTGGCAACGCGGTTAAGCGTCTGCCTTCGGCTCAGGGCGTGATCCCAGCATTATGGGATCGAGCCCCACATCAGGCTCCTCCGCTGTGAGCCTGCTTTCCTCTCCCACTCCCCCTGCTTTTGTTCTCTCTCTCGCTGGCTGTCTCTATCTCTGTCGAATAAATAAATAAAATCTTTTTAAAAAAAAGTGGGGATGAAGAGATCAGAGATGTTTGAGCCTAAATTTGGGTGGTCACAGGCAGATGAGGAAGTCAAAGATGGCTCTAGCTATGGCATTTATAGCGGCAGAAAGAGAAGCTGAGAGTGACTTCAAGGTCATTGAGTGGAGGGTAGCACCATGACCCAAGATTGAAAATTTAGGGAAGCATGGTGAATTTTTGTATGAGTGGAAGTCTGGAGGAGGGAAGTAATGAATTCTTGTCTTGGAGATGCTAAACTTCAGGTTTATGCAGATTTCCAGTTGGCAGTAAGAAATAAAGGTCTGGAGCTCCACAAGGGTGTCTAGACTGGAGAAACCAGCTGGAGTCATGCAAATGTGGGAAAGAAGTTGAGGTGATGGTGTTGGCTTCATCACCCATGAGGCCTTGAAGCTGTGAGAGGAGAAACAGAGATGGAACTTGGGAGAAATGCCAGCATTTACAGCCAGACAGCAGTGGGGAAACCAGAGGAGCAAGTAAAGAGGGAGAAGAATCCAGGAAATTGTGCTACTTTAGAAGCCAAGGGAGAGGGTGAATGTGAAGTAAGCAGTGTCACCTCTGTCAGGTATTTGCCCAAATGTCCCCTTCTCGGTGAGGTCCTCTGCAATGTCCGCATTTTAAATGGCACTACTGAAACACAGCCCCTCCCTTCCCCTTGTTTTTCTCCACAGCACCTACACCACCTGTCATACTATGTTATTCTATGTAATGCATCTGTGTGGGTTTGCAAGGTTGCTCTCCTTAGAATGTAAACTCCATGTGGGCAGAACTTACTCTCCGGCACACAGTCGGCGCTCCTATATTTGCGGAATGAACAAAGAGGGAAAAGATGGGGCAAGAACTAGAAGGAGTGGAAGATTGTTTGGGTTTTGTTCTCTTTTTTATATTGATGAGGAAAATTAGCTGGGAGCATGGAAAGATTGAGGGAGGGAGGGCGTTGTTGAGAGACAACCAATGAAAGGTGTCCCTGAGAAAGGAGAGGGACAAGGCCTTTCTATTTAATTCAGGGGTTTGGAGGCCAGGCCTGTGAGGGAATGCCTACAGGGGCCTTTCTTTGCTCTGTGACACTAGAATCTCTTTGGTCTCCAGGACTTAGACAGTGGGACAGGGGAAGCCACAGCACTGCTGCCAGGAGATGCTTGTCCTGCTCGGCCCAAGAGGAAGAACCAGCTCAGATTCTCACCATGCTATTTAGGTTTGAGGCTCCCACGTGAGGAGCTGGCGGTGTACATGGATAATAAGAAGGGGGTGGAGGGTGGGAGACAAGTGTCAAGCCTAAAAATGCCACCGGGAGTTTTGCTATTTTAAATATTTGCTATGCGACTTAAGCGGGCAACGGGCAATTTAAAACGGTGTACACTGCAAACAACGCGGTAATGGGCGCCTCCACATTGGGTAAACTCATTACCTGGGGAGCTGTACGAGTGTACGCGAGGGTCTGTACATGGGTTGGGCTGGCCTGGGGTGAGAGCTCGTGGAGGGAGAGGAGAGTGCCCGCGAACTACAGGGAGGAGACGAAAGAGTTGCAGACGCAGCTGGATCTGGAATGTGTGGGCTTAAAGCGTTGATGGGCATTTCTACCAGATTCCCGTTATTCCTGTGTAAATCCTTCATTTCTGGCGGGTTTGCAGCCTGGCCAGGCGCGCTCCGGTTCCTTCAGCTGAATGGTGTCAAATGGCGCCTCCTCCCTCGGTTCAGCCATCCCGATCTAAACCCAACGTGCCCATTGTCACCTTGCCTCCCTCTCTACCGCACCCAACGAGGTTAAGATCTCAACGTTTTAATTTTGAAGGAGCTGTAGGGGCTGCGAGAAGGCCAGGTCTGGGCCCAATCCCATTTCCCTAAAAATCAAGAAGCCCGGCGGAGGGCCAGGCACCCGAGCCTTCGAAGCGTATGTGCAGCCGCGCGGATACCTGGAGCAGATGGGAGCCCAGTTCTCTGCCCACGTTGTCCAAGGGGCTGGTGCGACTCGAGTGGCCCCACGCCTCGCCGAGCCCTGTGGAGACACAGACACACCCGTTAGCGATGGGACTCCGACCTCGCTAGCGGTTTGAGTCTAGTCTCGCGGTTATGTCACACACTCAAGTTCGCACGCACGACTGGATACCATCCGAGATCCCCCGCACCCGGACCGCCTAGCCTCGAGCGGTAAATTTCGGCCCCGCCCTTTCCACGTGTAAAGGACTGAGGAGAGGTCAGACTCCCCTTCCCCGACCGGCTTCTCAGGGAGGGCAGGGCCCTGGCTGAGCGTCCCTCCTGGCAGTACCCCAAGTGGCTGAATTTGAGGACCGCCTGTGCCCTGAAGGGGCCGACACCAAACCCCCGCGGGAACTTTTGCGTAGTTTCACTAGTGTGCTTAGAGGGGTGAGGGACACTATTTCTTTCCCAAAGTTTCACCATCTTCCTTATCAGGAGGCCGGAGATGTCCACACATTCAGCGAACGCCACTGCCAATACCTGAGGCTTCCAGCCAGGTCCAGCGGGTCCTTGATGGGCTTTCTCATTGGCTGCTGGGCTCTCTAGCCATTTTCCTCCCCTAGGCTTCTGACTTTGATTCCCTCCGTAGAAATCCGTTTGCTTGAGGATGACTTCCAGCACCAACATCCCTGAGCAATCCTTCCTCTGCTTCCCCACCTCCCCGCCCCGCGCCAGTCCTCGATTTACACATCCTAACTTTGCCTCTCAAAAAAAAAAAAAAAAAAAAAAGGAAAANGGTATACAATCTTTGGAAGTTACTTTCAGGTGCTAATATCGTCTTAGCAATAACTCCCATTCCCTATTCGATATAGACATCATTCAGTTTCTCTACTTCCAGGTATCATCTATTAACAAAGACAGTCAGTCCCTTTCTCTCCTCGATGCTACCACTTTAAGATCTTTCCAGGTTTTGCCAGAAATCATTTCTCTGGCGATGCCTAAAAAATAAAATTCTCTGGATACCCGTGGCTGATTTTTTAAAAAATTAATACGGAATCTACTATAGTACCTGTTTGCAGAAAGAAAATGGAAAAAAAAATAAGGCAGAGGAAACTGGAGGAGATGAGGTTATGCTACCTGTAACTACTTACAGGTAATATTTTTTAGCAGTGTTGCTGCTGAAATTAATTTAACGAGGTAGTTAAACTCTTATTCTTACACCAATAAACAAGGTTTAACATGACAAAAAGGGGGTGATTTACTGATTTACCGCATTAAAGTACAAATCACTCTGAAGTACACAAGGACAGACACACTCGCATTGTAATATGGGGGTGAGGGCGGATCTTTCAGAATAAAACATGGAGATGGACTCTTAAAATGTGTTGGCCAGGAGCTGCTTCCTAAGCAAGCGATCAAAACCCTGGTAACGAGTAACCATGAGCGCCCCTTAAGCTCGAATCGGGTCTTTCTGGGTGTTTGCACATCTAAATAAATCTAACGATTTCCCCACCGCTCTGCAAACACTGAAGCTCCCCGCCCATGGCCGGACTCCTCTCCCTCCCACGCCTCTCGTCAATCCCTCCTGCCTCTTTAGCCCGGCCCAGTTTCCCTCCCTTGAGTGACTCCACTGCCCAGACGCTTTGGTCCTCCTGGACTGTTTAGGAGGGCCTCCGCCGCAGCCACCTGTACACACCCCTTCGCCATGTCACCTTCCCTTCGCTCCTCGGGTCTCTCCGCCAAGCTATCTTCCCTGGTTTCCCGCACGAGTTCATTTTTTTTTTCATCGCTGCTCTCACACACACACCCAAAAGTGGCGGGGGAGGGGGGATGTCGGTTGAGGAGGCCAAACTGGGGAAAGGGGAAAGGAACCTTCTGGGAGAGCCGGGGACGCGGGTGGCGCTGGCCGGTGGACGCCGGGGCCCAGCAGAGGCCTGAAAGAGCCAAGCGGGCGCGAAGGGCCCAGGCGCTCCGGCGCCCTGGGAGCTGGCAGAGGCCTCCTCCAGTCTGGAATCTTGTCTTCCGGAAGGGTGCAAAGCCTGCGCTTGGGGCCAACAAATGCCTTTATTCTAAAATTGTGAAGTTCTCCCAAATCGGCTGGAAACAGCCCGGGAACGGCCTCCCGACCCGAATCATTTGAAAATCCCCGAGCTGGGCTCGGGGTTAAGTGCCGGTTCCGAACCCCAGCGCCAGCCTCGCTTGTTTGTTGTCTCGGGTTGCGGCCTCATTAGTATGCGCCTACGAGGGAAAAATAAGACTTCCCCGCAGGTTAATAAACAGCCGGCCTGGCGCAGGTTAACAGGGGCCTCCCTCGCCCTCTCCTGCCCCTACCCCCACACCTTTTAAGGAACCTTTTGCTTTCACGGAGCATTGCCTCCTCTATGTTTGCGGTTGAAATCTCCGTCACACGGTTTTGTCTGGGTTAATGTTTTATAAGGAACTGGCTGCCCTCGTCTACCTGCCATGCTTTCCTGACCTAATCCTACTGCTGAGCTCGGCCTTCAGCCTTTCCAGGACACCTTCTGAAGCCCCGGGTCAAGGGTTCGGCCTCCCGAAAATCCTGGAGAGGGCCAGAGACCCCTCTCCCCGGACCCCCTCACCTCCTGCTGGCGGTGACGCGCTCCCGCACCCAATTTCAGTTGGCGAGGGGGGTAAGCTGAGATTTCGTTTCTGCACTTGACCTACCGCAGAAAATTCACAAATCCTTTGATTGTCTGTTTAAAATGAGGAGGAAACCAGCTCCCTTTGCGGCAGGATTACAGTGGGAACAAGATCTAAAGATTCTCTTGTAATTCGGTGAGGCCGAGGGAACGGGGTTTTGCAAAGGAGAAAAGGAGCTCTGTGAGGGAGGCGATAACTAAATCGGGTTTTAGACAAAAGGATTTTCCCCAGCTAAAGTGGCCGAAGACAAAGGAAAACATAATCTATTTTGGGAGATTTCCAAGATATGCCACATTAACCTTTGCAGATAAATTTTGCTTCTCTTCGCCCCCCCTTCCCTTAAAGTCTGGTTTATCATATTTACATAAGTAGTTTTAGAAGGGATGTATCTATTATGGATCTAAAGGACTAGCTCACATTTCATGTGAAAACCCCGGCGAAGTTTCACTCTTACCCTCAGTGCGCGGTTGAGCCATTTCCATTTAAATACCCCCTGACCCAAGGATTACCTCAATGGACTGACTGCACGGGTTTTGTAATTTCCTGAAAATGAGATTTCGATTTATAAAACAAGAAACCAATTAGTAACCAAATGAGGCGAAGTAGATCCACTAAAATTGACCTAATCCCACAGGCACAATTTAGGCCCGTTCTTGGCGAATGAATGATGAGCCCCAGTCTAGCGTGAGCTCAAAGCATCATCCAGCTGTGTTATTACAAGCAGCAAAAATAAATTGATCGAGCTTTTCCTTCGGAATGAATTTCATACCCTTGACAAAATATAGATTACAGACCTGGCATCATGGCCTCCTTCACTCAGACAGGAAGAGGAGGAAGAGAAGAGCTTTATCTACTGTTCTTTCCCCCTTCTCTTTAATAAATAAACTATATCTCAATAGAAATGTGTCCTTATAACGGTTCCCAGAAAGCTTCATCTGACTGACAGATCGCGATATACCTTTTAGGCAATATAGGGTTGGGAAGGGGACTGGAAGATCTGTCCCAGGATCTGACCACAACTTGATGACTGAGGTGGGAAAAGCCCTCAGACCGCGATTCTAACTTCGGGTCCCGGAGGGACTTGTTGCAGCCACCTGGGTACCCTCCACCACCGCCGTCCAGCAACCTAGCCATCTTCCTGTTAGGGTTCTGGGGGCCTCAGAAGCTGTGCTCTCGACGTAAGAGAGCGACAGAGATTGGGCGCCCTTAGACAAGGCAGAACGCCAGAAGCGGTCCCTGGGTAGAAGGCTGCTTGGGGCGTCGAGGCGTACCCACCCCCGCTCCTGGGGTGCTGTGGCCCTCCCGGCTCGAGGCCCTCTCCGGCCACCTGGCGGGTGTGGCCGACCTCCTGAGGGCGACGGTAGCTGCGCCGGGTCGGGTTTTGTCCCCCGCAGCAGCCTGGACCCCACAGTGTGTGCCCTGCGCCCCCCTGTGTGTTCTGCACTCCGCAGAGTGTGGCCGAGTTCTCTGCTCTCCCCTGCGCGCCTCTGAGACCCCTGGCCGCGCCCGGGGAATCCACTAATGTTAGTTGTAAATCTGGGGTGGAGACTGATGGTCACAGCATTGATTGTCTCTGCACCCTCTCTGTGCTCTGGCCCTGGAGCGAGGGCTTCCAGGTAGGGACTGAGCAGGCCAGCCAAGCTGGCCTTCGGCGTCAGAGCCTGCCGCGAAAACAGGAGCTGCGGGAACCAAGGACAGGCGGGTTTCAGCCTGGTCCCAACTAAATTGTGGGACGAAAATGCACGCGGGGTTGACAATAGTGCCTGCGTGAAGCTGAAAAACGTCAAGTGGTGTCGCCCCAGGGCTCCAGGTCTTCAAAAGTGGCCGGGAGGGGCAATGCCAACGCCCCAAAGGCAGGCGCGGGTGGGCTGACGGGGCTGCCCCGCTGTTCAGGCGTATCCCGCTTGTGTTCCATTTGGCGGCCGGGACTCGACCGCTGCACTACAGTCCGCTCGGGCGTGATCTCGACTTCAGGTTTAAACAAAGCCCGTCCTTGGGACAGTGGCCTGGGCAGCACCAATGACGGAGGGAGCACGCCCTCACCGGCCCGGTCTCTGCCTGGGCAGGCGCGCTGGGACGTCCCCGAACCTCGGAGGGCAGAGACCTGATCTGGACCGTGCGGAGACTCCAGCTGGCGCACCCTCGGCTGCGGCCACCCGCGGCCGGGACAGAATGAGCCTCACCGCGCCGACTTGGCCTGCGGGCAGCAGCAAACAGGCTTCTCCCCGTTCAGTGCTTCGTTGAGTACCAAAGCGCGGTAGAGGCTGCTACTAGGTCGCTGTCTCCGGTCTGGCCCGAGCCACCGAGGTCGAGCGACTCCGCGCAGGACCCGCCTCCCGGATGGGATTACCTGCAGAAAGTTTGCTCCGCAATTCTCGAACACTGTTTTAGTACTTTCGAAGAAGCAGGCTCCTTGCTAACTACCTGAGGGCTATCCTCCCCCACGCAAAATTTAAAATTCCATGAATCAGAGATCGGCAATGGGTGGACAGCTAACATCATAAGGTGTTAGCTGGGTCTAAACCTCATTCTCTTGAGGAATACCTGAGCCGACATAGAGAAATACAGCCAAAACCCATGGGTTCGAATTGTGTTCACATTTGCGTCTGCAAAAGCTCCAAGCTGCCGGGATTTCCCCCAGGATTGAAAAATAACTCCCCTAGAAATCATGTTTGTCCTCTGCAAATTAACCTGATTTAGGCTTCAGGTGTGTGATTGTACCCTGCTTAAAAGCATCTCCCTATAGCTTAAAATGCCCTGTTTTGCTGTTGTTACTGTTTTTATTAGCGACCGCTCCCTTTAAAGAAAAAAAAAGTATTTTTTTCATTCATCTGATCTACAATTTCTAGCACATAAATCTGCCTTGCAAATGCTCTATGCGGAGTTTAGCTCTACACTCTACATTTTAAGTCAACAACAAAACTGGAATTAAACAGAGAAAACCAGCATGGAGCGTAAACTGGGCTTAAAGGCTTTTAAATGAGAAAAACTTCTGTAAGAAAATAAACATGGAAACCTAATGCTCAATCATTTCCCCGAGCAGCAAGAAAAACAGCCTTAAATCACCCATCCACGTGGGAAATGGGGCCTCTTTTTCTCTTTCAGTTCTCAGCCTCAAAAAAATATATAAGGCGATTAAGGATTTCAATCTTGAGGTGAATATTATAGAAAGGGTCTGTGGAGGTTTGTTTAATCATCCTTGTCCTTCCAGCCCTTGTAGAGACTGCCTTTCCTACACTGTTACTAATTTCAATTCTGTGATTATTATTATTTTCCCAAGACATCTTGACAATGAAATGGTAGTGCGATGTTACCAAGATTCTCAATGGCTATAGATTTGAAAACGTGTCTGATCCTTTAGAAGGTTATTCAGCAAGCCACTAAGCCCCCAGCCAAAACTATCTGGATAAAAAATACATATTTCTTTTTAGTTAAATTTGTCTTATTTTGCACACAAAGGCACACCATCTCTCTTTTTTATCGTGCCTTTCTAGCTTTGATAACACCAGAGACTTATACGTTTCTCAAATTTTTTCTTTGCAAGGCTATTTTAGAACGGAATATACTGCCAATGGGAGATATGCAGTTTGAATGATTTCACAGTAATCTTCCATGTGGGTTTTTTAAAAAGTATGAAGTCTCCAATCTAATGCTTTATTCTTAATTATTCCAGGCACCCATATCCCATTCCTGTGTTCCCAATCTCTCTTTCTCTCTCATTTTTTTTCAACAGCTCAATTTTATCCACCCAGATAAAGTAAAAACTGAAGTTTGCCCCCAGACAAGGAATCTACCAGAACCTGGGGGGGGGGGCTATATTTAGTGATGGGGAATTAGCTATATTTCAAGAATTTTTAATTTTTTTTCAAATGTAAGTATGGAAAGATTTCTGTTTGTTGATTTAAGCCTTTTGGTATTATCTGGGTTTTGTAGATGAAATGTAATCTGAGCCAAAACAGTGGAATTTTATAGTCATTGATGTGCTTATAACTAAGATGTCATCAGATTTATAATTATTTTAGATTATATACCTTGCAAAATCCATATGTTACATGTGACAGAATGCTTACCATGAAGAAATAGCTATCTTTTACTCCATCCTCAGAACAAAATTTAAGACCTACTACGTGCTGGAACGGCATCAAGATAGGTGTAAAAATGAACTACATTTTTAAATTATTCCATTTCTCATCACTAAAAAAGGTTACCTCCACATACAGTGCCCAGTTTCCCCCACTGCCATGGACCCAGTCTTGTCTACTGTCAGCCTTCAGTCCACAGCTGAACCCAAATCTGGCACCCTCTGCAGGTTGTGCCTGGTTTTGCTGCTTGCGATTATTTCACTCCCTTGAAAGATGTTGGGTTGTTTTGTTTGTTTGTTATTGTTATTGTTATTGTTTAATATTTTAAAGGCCTGTGTCTGGGTTTTGGATTTTTGAAGCTAATCTATTCTCAAAATTAAAACCCCACCCCTAGGAGCCAGCTGTTCCGATGACCCTGTCTAACTCACCGGGTGGAGACTGCGGGTGAGTTATGAGCTCAACAGTAGCTGGAGAAATAAATGATGTGCCCAGAGTTCACACATCGTCCATCCCCTCCTCCCCATAAACTCACACTAGTCCACAGGAGAAGGGAGAGGAGGGAGGGGCCCGGGGCTCGGGAAGAAGGTGAAAGGGGCTGCAGAAAGCACAGTCGCGGTTAAAGTAGCCACAGGGGATCCGCCCGGCCACCAAGGGGGCTCCAGGGGGGAGTCTTCTCCAGTGCTCTCTTTAAAAATAAGAAGTTGACTAAGAGAGTTTACTTTCTGCTCCTCCCGTTTATCACGCGATTTATAATTTGTGGAGTTAGCACTTACTTAAGACAACTTGCTCTCTTAGAAAACAAAACCAAAACAACAAAAACCAGCCCGAAACCCTCCTGGCCGCGCCAGCCGGGGGTCTGCACGACAAAGACGAGCGCCCCCGGCCCGGCAACTCCCTGGGCGCTCCTAGCCCTCTTTCTGTGCCCGCCCAGGAACGCCGATCCCCTATTCTTTTCCTCCCGCTATTACTCGCAGCCCCACAAGCAGCACCATATGCTTCTTCTGATCAAACAGCGAGCGACATCGGCACCGATAATTGACGAGACCCGCTAGAAATCACGCAGAAAGGGAGCCCACTGAGACCGCAGGGGCTGACAAATCACGGCTAATAATCCTGTTAGGAACAGCGCGGCCAGCCGAGTTCGCAATAGCTTTATTTTTATAAAGTAGGCGCTGACAGTATAAAAGACAACGAGATTTCTTTTTATAAACAGAAGGCAGTATAGCATAATAGTACTTTTCCCATCAGCAATTCTCAGCACAGTTTGAATGGGAAATACGGTTTTTAATATATAAGTTCCCCCCTTTCCTTTTTTCTTTTCTTTTTAAAAAAACTTTTCAGGAACTTTAGGTTTTAATTCCTCTCCTCCTGTGGTTTCCAGGGTCAGTTGAGATTGTTCAAGGAACTGCTTTAAGACAAAACAACTATAACACTACTTGTAGTTCTGGGGTAGAATTGAACTATAATTTGAAAGTTTTCCCTTAGTGCCCCTTACTAATTTGTCAACATGTTTTGCAAGATTTTGATTCAGATAATAACTTCTAGTCAAGATCAAACAAAGTGAAACTTCAAGCCCAATAATGGCTATTTCCTTCCCCCTATTTCCTTAAAAGAAAACAACAGATCCCAAACACCCAAAATCAACAATAACATAAACCTCTGTGGGTCAAATAAGACATTCTGGTTTGTAAATAAACAGGGTTCTTTCTCTTGGAATTTTTTGTTTGGTTAGTATTCTCTCCTTTATATTTCCCAATCTCTCTCCTCTAGCAAAGATATATCTAAAATACTTTTAAAAATCTGTACATATTATTTGAATGTGGGTAAAGAAAAGGATGGGGAGATGGAAGAGAGAAGTATCCTTTTCCTAGTGAGTATAAATGATTTTATACAGGACAGTGTTCTTTGAAGGCTGCTCTGTCCTCTGGATCTTGATTATCTAAATACATGTTTTAAATCATGACTAGCTCAGCTGTTCTTCCTTCTAGGCCTTAAAAGACAATTTTCTCAGGACCCGCTTGCCAGCCTGCCACCTAGAAGATATTTTCTACTTGGGCTAGTCTTCTTGATTCAACCTTAAATATTTGGGTCCTAGCCTATTATCTCAGAGCTAATATCAAACTCAGCGTTGCAAATCACCAAGCCCCAGAGTTAGTTTCAGAATCTGTGAATGTCTCAAAAACTCAGAATAAATTTGCTATAAGCAATCAAGAGACTGGGTAAATTCAGGACAAATTTGTTGATAAATATGCCTGCTCCTCTTCTGCAGAATTATAAACTTAGAAATTATTATCTGGCTTAGCTAGCTCCATGTACATGGGTCTATCTATATGTAGCAAAAATACAAGGATTTGTCAATGCTCCTGCTTTCTGCTAGATATAATTCTAATAAGAGGGATTAAAAAAAAAAGAAAGTCATGTTTGGATTACTTGTACTTTCAATCGAGCTCAGTATCTGAAGTGTTGACAAAAGCACTGTTAGGCTGCTTCCCACCCAAACATATCCGATGGACTGGAAAGAAAGTATTAATGGGGAAGTAGAAAGGGCCACAAAAAGGTAACAGGAATTCTAAGTTAAGTTCAGAGAGGTGCTTAGTCAAGGAGCCATGCTAAACTTCTCTTTGCAGAGAGTTATGTATGTATGTGTGAATGTACTCCTCTGTTCAGTGGTGTAGGCTCACTCACTGGCAAACCTCTAGCCCTTCTGCCTTTGAAATTCCATCTAGGCAGAGTCACTTACCTTCTGGAAACACTACTCTCATTTTGAGATAGCTGGTGGTGAGTCTGATTATGGATGCTTTGTCCAGCTGCGAGGTGATAGCCGAGGGCAAAGGCAGTAATTTAGCCAGTTCATAAAATTCACTGTTTTCTTTCTCCCTCCTAGTCCGGGCAGCATTTTTGGACTTCTCTTTCATTGTGTCTCGTTCTCCCTTTCTTCTTACAACATAAGCTCCACAGATTCATCCAAAAGCAAAAATAAACTTCAATTAGAGATCATATTTGGCAAAAATATAAAGCATACTTTGAACGGAGAGACCGAAGTCTTTGCTTCAGTGTATTGATATCAGTGAAAGACCAACGAAGCGAACAGAAATGATTTTCTTTAAAATTACGGGACGCCAATGTAGGAACGTTGCTGATCCACGGCAATCTGGACAATCCTAAGAGTCTCTGGGTATCAAATGCCGGCGGCACCCCTGAGAAGCCCGCCTTTTCTTCTGTTCGGCGCGGCAAACCCGGGTCCCCAGAAAATCGACATAATAATCCCCGACGTTTGCTCTTCAGTCCCGCGGCGTTTGAGGCGGCTCCGAGCCCCTTTTGGAAGAACAGGAATGCCGGACAACTCTTTCAGGCCACTGTGAAGACAATAGCATCAGAGCGTAAGAGATCTGCAGCTCCGCAACCACTCACGCACTCGCCCGAATTCCGAAAAACCGCCCGAAAGGGCCTCAGCGCGCCTCTCCAGGCTCCGTGTTTGTGTTTGTCTGTTTGTTTTTTAAGATATGGAGAAGTCAGCAGCCAGACTGAGCCCCCCGCAAATGATGCTCGCCTTCCCTCATCCATGCCAGCCACGTTCTCCAGCCCCCTGGGAAGTTGCCCGAATAACAAAATGCATATTTTTGAGGACCCGTAGAAGACCCCCAGTCGCCGGTCCCCGTGCCCGCGCGCAGGCCAGGCGCACTTCCCAGGAAAGCAGGTTTCCACAAATCAGAATTCCTCCACAGCGCTGAGGCCGCCTTTCAGTCCCCCCACTTGGGCAGATCTGGAATTTGGCTACCTCTCGAACTTGGGTCTCAAGGCTCAGGGATTCCTCAAAAAATGGCACTTACACATCAAGTCCCTCGGGACTCCCAAGGCGACCCAGGGCTCTCCCTGCCCAGCGCGGGGGGCGGACACCCCAGGCACGGCAGCGCCAGGTTAACAGGTGGCACATTCACGACAGCCCCCTCGCAGGCACGGGGAGGGGGGCGACGGGAGGCGTCCCGGCCTCTCCCCCTGCGCCGTAGAGCTGCGGGTGCCTCTGGGCCGGCGCAAGGTGTCTTCCGCTTCACCTACCTTCAGTCCCCGCTGGCGGCAAAGGGTGCAAAGGAGCCCACTTCTTAATTGGACTCATGCCTACCATCCAACTCCGCCGGCCTCTCGGCTTCCCACCGGCAGAGAGAGCAGAGCGCGCCCTGGCTCCCTTTTCTTTTCTTGGTTATGAATTGGGGGAGGGGTGCGTGGGGGGGGATGCAGGCTTTGGGACGGGTGAGGTGGTTTTAGAATCCTCCTCCTCGGTAGTTGCTACGAAGCCAGTATTATTCCTAATTGGAAGCCGAAAACGCCCCCCTGTAACTTCTTTATAGCTCACGGGGTTTAGCTTCAACTTCACTCCCGGGCTCCCTCTCTCCCGCCCTCCCTTAATGCCACTCACAAACTTCCTCGTCTCCAATTGGCTCGGCGTGCCCCTGGGAGAGGCGCTCATTGGCCGACCGGGCTGAGTGACGCGAGCACGACCCGCACCACCCCCTGCGCGCCCCTGTTCCTGGCTCGGCTCTCTGCTACCCGCGTGGCTGCGGCGCTCCTGACCAGCCCTGGGCACGCGTGTCGGCGCTGCCCGGCAGCTGCCGCTGCTCCCGGCCTCCAGGGGCCTCGCGGGTGATGTGCAGGACCCCCGATTCCCGCTCTCCCTGGGGTCGAGTGGCTGTGCACCCAGCCCAGAGCGGGAGGGCCCCCATGTGCCCCGCGAGTCCGAAAGCGGCGGGCTGCGGCCTGAGGCAGCAGAGGTCGGGCCGGGGGCTGGGGCTCCTGGAGACGAGGCTGGACTCGCCCAGACCGCGGGCGCGAGTGGCCCAAAGGCCTACCTGGCGGCCTCCCCATTCCCGTGGGCGAGTCGCGGGGCCCACTGCTTGCGCCCGGCCGGTGTTGCGCTTTCTGTTTCACGTTTCTCTGAAACCACAGCGACACTGAACTCATTGCCAGAGAAGATATATATATATATCTGTCTTTAAATTAATCCCAAAGAGGAGAGTCTTTTCTAAATGGCTCGAGTTTGGGGGCTGATTTTTCACCGTGGAAAGCTCAGCCGTGGAGTTGCCTTATAGGGAGCAGATAGGGGACTCCAGAGGAAAAGAGGTTAACATTTCAGCACAAAATAGAGTTAGATAGAGTGGTTGATACATAGATAAGTCACAGCAATCTGTTATCTTCAACGTGAGTGAAGACTTTTTTGTTGGACTTTGTTTCAGGAAACACAAGTCCAACGTGATATTCCTTACGAAAGGATACATTCTGCATCAATAAATTTACAACATTCACAGTTCTCCCAACAGGACCCACTTAAACAAATGCTTGTAAGTACTATCGCTGACGAATTATATTTAAGAGACCCTCTGATTTGAATCTTGTTTTTTCCTGTCATCTGAGGAAAGACAACAGATAGCAATGGGGGAAAGTTGACTTGCCCCCCGAAATAATTACTACTACTTGGAATCACTCCCTACAAAGGCTATCAAAGGCTATTCCCCCTGCCCCTCCTTTATTTTGGTGTTGCTGGTGACCACGGTTCTTCTCCTGGAGGTGCACTTGGAGGCAGTTGTTTCATCAGCGCTAAAAGACAGTAAGAACACGAGTGATGTTGCACTCATCCTCTTCTTTGTGGTCATAATTGCCACCGAGAAAACTCTGAAGAGGGGTTGTGCCATTTTTCTGATATTCGGAGCAACTTTACGAGTGTTTGTTCAAAAATACAGACATCAGCCACCTCCTTGGCAGCCGATGGCCGTAAGCTTGCAGAACGACAACAGGAGCTTTCTGGGGATATTTACACATCTGGGAAGCACCTGGCAAGAAGAGGTGAATGGTCTGGATAGAATAAGACAAAACGAAACATGTAGATTTTATAGGTATTTCCAAACTGGAATCTAGCTAATGGGCTCTAATCTAGAAGGACTCATTTCCCCAGAGGCTGTGGCCACTGAGAGACCTGGCTCTGGGAAGTTTACAACCTCCAATTGATACACTCCTAAAGAGAGAGAGGAGTAAGGATACTAAGAGAGATGTATTGTGACTCTCTCTTATACATGACAATCCAGTAAGACCAGATAAGATCAAGTTAACTAGTGCATTTAAAGAGTGGGTGTGTGTTTGGGGAGAGTGAAAAAACCTTCCGTGACCTTTCTCTCCCGCCCTCCCACCACCCCCAATCTGGACAGATGTTAGGGGTAAATGCAGCGGCCAGGCGCAGCAATGGCACTTTAGAGTTAAGCAGTTTTCTATTCCGACTATGTTCTGGAAAGAATTTCGGTTAAGTCAGTGGTGACTGTAAACCCTACGTCTCCTTCAACAAGGTGGCAGGCGTGTTAGTGCTTCATTAGGGTCTGAAACCCTTGCCCACGGCAGAGACACCCTGGGCCGTCAGGAGGTGCCTTCTATTGCTAGAAAACAATAGAAGGAACCTCCAAAAATAGCCAAACGGCAGTGTTTTGCTTTCAGAAGCAAAATGGACAAAATGAGTAGGTCGGTCTTCACACCAAAGATGACGTCCTGGGGGGGCCCTGCGGGCTGTTCCTGCGTCCCAGTGAAGCTCAGTAGTCGATGGACAGAGTAGATGTTTAATAAACAGTGAATGCACGGCCATGTGGGGACGGCCCCCTCGCTAAGTCCTCCGCACACAAGTGTCTGAGTCGCGTTTACCGAGTGAGTGAATTAGCATGGCGACGTAACACCTGTTTTTCTAATCTTTGAACCTAGGCTGAAGCCGGAATGCGGCTCCTGCATGCCCTCCCCCGCCCGGTGCAGGGACCCGGCCTCGCACCCTCCCGGCGACCCCGCCCGCCGGCCCCGCAGGAGCAGCTGGCCAGCGAGGGGCGTGAACCGGAACCTCAGGTGCCTCCCACGTGTTCTGAGAATTTGCGTTCGCCTCTAGCGTGAGAAATTTTAAATTAATTTCTTGAGTTTAAGAAGCTAGCCCTACCTACCTCTTTGCCAAAAAGTAAGACGCAAAGGCCCCGGAAAGAAAGAAATGGGCGCATGCGACCCACCAGCACCAAACAAGAATCCTAAGAGCGTCTAGGCCGCTACCTCCTTGTGCGGGTACCGCTGGCCCTGGGGCACTGTCTATGCAACCCGGAACGATTTCCTAATGCGGGAAGAAACCGGAGCCTATTTATAAACAAACATCTTCCTCCTTTCCCCGGCCAGGGAGGGCAAACAGCAAAATTATACCCCTGGGAGTCTCTTCTACCACGGAGGCGACCCCAGACGCTGCCCGCATGGAGCCCTCCTTTAGCCGGCTCGGACACCACGACGTGCGGGCCCCAAGGCTCTAGATTAAGGGTCAAGTCGTGCCGGCTGCGCCGAGTCTGAGAACCAACGCGCCTGTACGTGCGGAGTCCCGCGCGCCGCGCGCTCCTGGAACCAAGAGGAGGGGGCCTCCGAGGCCCGCCAGACCCCTTCAACATCTGGCAGAGTCCGGACTAGAGAAGCTAAACCTCTGGATTGGAAAAGAACCAGAATGCCCAGCGGAATTCCGGTGCAAAATGCGGAGTTGGTTTTCAGCGAACTGGCTCCGACCTGGGCGCATTGTGCCGCTGACCGCTCTCGGACACAGGCTTCTGTCCTACCTCTGGTAACTCCTCTGTGCGCCCAGCTGCTTGAACATCTCACCCAAACTAGAGTGGTTTCTGTCGCCCCTTCCTCGCTCCCATAACACACTTTTTTTGTTTTTTTCAGACTGCTAGGAACGCATACATGCACTTTTACTCGCTTCCATATCGCATATACAAATTTGTACAAAGCACACAGGCACGGATTTTAGTGAGTGGCCAAGATGAGGATGAACGATACACTTATTTATAATCAAGATGCAAAATCCGAAGATGGTCACCTGAATATCTCAGTGTTATATCCAGATGTTCACTCCCTAACTCTGAGAAGGAGAATTTATCTAGGGAAATACTAACGTCTAGGGAAATACTAACATTTTTCTTCTTCCGTGTATGTAAGTGAATCCTGCTGTAGCCTCATTTTATTATCATATTTAGACATTCTGATGTTGAGGAGCAAATAGGGGCCCCCTACAACTTCGACCTGATGGGACAAGTCGGCTAGAAAACAATAGAAGGAACCTCCAAAAATAGCCATATTTAATATTTTTAAAATTTATGGTATATATCACTTGTTTGATCAGGACGTTTTGGAAAGGTGCGATTTTATGCAAAACAAAACAGCCCTTTTCTCAGACACTGCTTCTGAGGTCACCTAGCTGAATTGACCATTGAAATGTCCAAAAAATGAGCTTCAATGAATACACATTTAAAAAGAAAGAGAAAAGGAAGGAAAGGAGAAAGAAAGAAAGAAAGAAAGAAGAGAAAGAAAGAAGAGAAAGAAAGAAAGAAGAGAAAGAAAGAAAGAAAAGAAAAAAGGAAGGAAAGGAAAGGAAAGGAAGAAGGGAGGAAAAGGAAGGAAGGGAGGGAAGATAAGGAAGAGAGAGAGAAAGAGAGAGAAGGGAAAGAAGGAGAGAGAGAAGGGAAGAAAGAAAAGAAAGAAAGAAGGAAAAAGAAAGGCACCAACCTGAAAAAAGAGAGTGGTGAATTTTATGTAGTTTTTCTAAGTATTCTGGATAATATTTTCCACCCAGATTTTGAAACCATAGTCCAATAGAATCTTGAGTTGATCGCTGAGGAACAAGAGTACTTCTTAAATTGTGCACACTTTAAAAGAAATGAATTATTCAGACATTAACAGTAGATGGAAAACTCTGATGATGCACATTCTATGGACAGGAGCAGGGGGCTACCTGCCTCTAAGGGTGCCAGCACTTTTTGCACTTTTGCTGTTGTTGTTGTTGTTTTTAGCTAGGGATGATGTTTGTGTGTATTTCAGCATAGCTGGGCACAGGAGCACGACCAAAATGTTCAGAGGCTGAAGATGAAAGTTGGTTTGTGACTTTGGGTTAAAAGACACTTGGATTCCTAAATCGGTTTCTGATGTTCCGGCCAAAACATGCTCTCTTGCAGTTCAAGAGCGCGTGCCAGGCCGGGGCTGGAGAGCGGGTGGCCAAGATGCAGCGTGGGGGGAGGGGCGGGGAGGGCAGGGGTGAGGCGGGGGGCCTAAGGGGACGGATTGGGGTCAGTGGACTCCAAATGGTGAGGGGCATCAGAATTGGGTGGACCCAGAGGGCATGTGATTCACCCTTCTCTGGCTTTGAGAGCCTTTGATTAGGCTTCTGTAGAGGTTTCCCCTTCTCTGAGCCCCAACTTTGCGTCCATTCCCTGGCACCTATGAACCCCGGGACTATGTCGCGAGCGCCTAAAGAGGAACCCCTAGCCCTGCACTTCCCAGGAGTGGGTAAGATACTCTCCTGAGACTGATCTCTCTAATCTATAGCAGATGACCGGCTTCCAGCTGGGGTCGAGCCTCAGGGTCACCTGGGGGTGGGAGGTGGTGGCAGAATGTGGCTTTAAAATAAGGACTTTCGGACTCCGCTCCGATTTAGAAACTGGAAATCCCCGTTGGACTCTGGAGCTGACATTCCGCAAATTGTGGGAGGGGATAAGGTGGCCCAAAGACAAAACAGCTCTGAGAGCCTCAGGAGCAGGGATGAGAACGACCTCAGAGCGACGGGCGCGGGCGCCGCCTCCCACGGTGCGGCGAGGTTGGCTGGCCGGCTCCGAGACGCCTGGGCTTAACTCGGCCCGGGCGCCGCCCCACAGAAGTCGCGGAGTCTCCAGGCCCTGAGTCTGGAGTCTCGAATAAGTGCCTGCGCCTGCCCTCCTCCTGACATAACCCCAGGATCCGCGGGAAGCACCTCTGAGCTTGCCTGGGCCGGGGACCAAGTGCCTCAGGCGTTTGAGGCACATTCCTGAGTGCCACCATCCAGCGACTCATCATCTTTGGGCGCCGGGACGTGGAAATCTGCTCTCGAAAATCTGGGCACCCTTGCTCCTAACTGGGTGGTTTTGGGACTTCAGCTTGCCTGGGAATTGCCTGGAGGGCCTGTTAAAACACAAATTGCAGGTCCCCACTCTCAGAGTTTATGATTCAGCAGAGCTGGGCTGGGACCCAATAATTTGCTTTTCTAACAAGTTCCCAGGTGAGAACCATAGCCTCAGTCTGCTTTTTCTCAATTTGTTTTTGGAGAAGACTGGAAGGGAAAGATTTGAAGTGCCCAAGTAGGACCTTGGGCATATGGTATAAAACGATATGACTATTTGAGGTCCAGGGGTCAGGCTCATAGCTATGAGAGGATGGGGTCCCTGAAGATAGGTCAATAGGATGCCTCCTTAGGAAAGATCCTGAGATAGTGGCCTGAAGATGAAGGAAAGGAGGCCCAGGAATGCAGCCAGGCCACACTTTAGTGGGGAGTTTGGCCTCAGAAGGGCAGGGAAGTGCTCAGAGCATCCCCAGAAGTTTCCAGGGTTCCAGGGTTCTAGCTGGGCTACAGAGAAGTCCAAAGATTTGGGTCAATCAACCAAGAGTAGGGCATATTGGAAAAATAGCGGATAAGCTTTGGCTCTCCTTTTGGCACAGAAACTATTCCCTAATTGTGCCAGAGTACTTTAAACATAAAGGGCCCAAGATGTGTGTAGCATTGGTGCAGAGGACCTGTCCCTGAAGGAAGAGGCCCTGCCTGCACCCCTTGGGTCTGTGAGTTCCAGGCCTCCCCCCAAGTGGTAAGTGCCTCCTCCTGTGCAGGGTCCCATTAGGACATTATGACTTTGTCAGTTCTTGGGTGCCTTTGTCATGTTTTTATGGGTTCTTTCCTCCATAAAAAAAATTAAAGATTATATTTTACAACTGTGTCATTAGGGCTGAATTCATTATCATATATTCATTATTCTCATATTTATTTTTCTTCTGATTGTAAAGGAAATTAAAATTAAAACATTCCATGGGCCTCTAAAACTATCATGGGCGCTATGCACTCTACCAACGGGGCCAATGGATAAGTCAGTGCTGTTCTTGGGCCCGTCGGGGAGGATGAGGATGCTGAACGTGCCTTTTCCCAGCTGTGGCTCCAAAGCCTCTCTAGGAAACCTAGGGAGAGGTTTGGTGCAAGGATTTCTCTCTATGAGCCACAGCTGTGCTCCAGGTATGAAACTGTTGGCTCATCAGTGCTCCCACTGCAGAGTCCCTCCACCCCGCTTCAGTTATGTCCGAGGTAGGACCCTAAAACTGGGTGGAAAAAAAAAACAGGCATCAGCACCATTTCTGAGCATCTTGGCCAACTTCATTTTTATCCTTACTTGGATATCCGATTATTAAGTGAAATCCAATTTTAAAATGCTGTGCAAACCAAGCAAGTGCACCTTTGGACTATGAGTCGGTGTCTGCTGCTATACAACTCTTTAGTTTCTTGTTATCTTCTGGAATTGTTTATACATATTTAAGCATACATTAAGATTGATATTTTATATATTGTTCTGCACCTTGATATTTTCACTTTCCATAAGGGTTTCCTCATCCTTCTTTTCTTAAATGTCTGTATAGTATTCCATTTTAAGAATATATCCATATAATTTAACCTGTCACTCATTGAGGGCATTTAGGTTGTTTCCCATCATTGCTATTGCACACAATGCAGCAATGAATAACACTGCACAGGTGTCATCTACAAACGCAAGTACAAATGCAACCACAGGACGGATTCCCAAAAGTGGAGTTGCCAGATCAAGGGTACGTAGGTTGGTACTCCTAGTAGATAAGGACAAATTGCCTTCCATGGGAGTTGTGCTAACTGAGACTCCCACCAGCAATGCGTGAGAGTGACTGCTTCCCAGCCTTGAAGTGAAACACATTATAACTTTTTTTTTGGCCAATCTGATAAGTGAAAAAAATCAGCTTACTTTTGTTTTTCTCTAATTATGGAAGTTGAACATCTTTGCATACCCTAAGGGACTTTTGAATTTCTCTCCTGTGGATTGTCCAGAAACATTTGATGGTGGGACCCTCTTGGCTCCGAAGTGAGTTAAGGTCCTTGGGCAGGAGGAAAAGCTGGAACTTGGCTGTTAATGAAGATGAGGGTTTCTTGAACCCCTGGCAGAGAAATACAGGGTCAAAATTCTAGCATCATCTACCAACATTTTTTTTTCCCCTCCTAGGAAACATCTAATACTCTTTCATGCAAAACACAGGAGATAAATATGCAAATATAATTTTAATGTGTCTTCATCTAACAGATCTCCTGACTAATTATAATCAATTATATTGTACATATGTTAAAATAGTGGTTAATTTATGGATTCTGTATGTTTTGAAATGTAGTTGTCCCAAGTTGATATTTGATCAACCTGCTGTTGTGTTTTACCTACAAACACACGGGGACTTAACCACAAAAACAACTCAAGCATTAACATAGGCCAGCCAATCACTTCTCATGATTTCAACAAATAACTCGGAGGAAACAGGGGATGGAGTCATCCTGGCAGCAGTTTCACAGGAGGAAAAGCTGTCATGGTCTGGTTAAGAATCTAAATAAAACGATATGTCGGAGAAAACAAGCGCACCGCAAATGTGCAGCCAATGGTGGCTTAGATCTGCTTTGATGTTTATTTTCACTCCCGGAGATCTGATAACTTGTTTGTGAAGACAAATGTCATATGACAAGCCATTGTGTATTCTCCCTGAATAATCAGAAGTCCCAGAAATGAAACCAGGATGGCAATGTGATTTTTTTTTTCACTCCAAACCAGACAGCAACGCAAGTGTGTGTTCAAGCCGATATTAAGTCTCCTTCTACATTTTAATCTCTTACTCATTTTAGGACTCGAGTGTATTAGCATTATAACACATGGTTTTATATCAGATGGCTCCTGCTTGCTTTCTTTCTCTCCCTGTGCCCCTCTCCCTACCCTAAGACATGATAATCAGAAACTATTCCAGCAGGAGGAGCTGGTTTAGAAACAAATGGATTCCATGGCAACTCCTGACTCCACATGACTTCTAATAACGGGCATTTCGGTTGGAAATTGTCTGTGTGATATTCTGTCCAACACCGGTGCTTTATGTGGGGTTTTCCCTAGTTTATATCTCAGACACAGAGCCTTAACCTCCGGTTTCATGAATAAGCAGCAGCAGCAATATGTCACCACCTGTAACCATGATGTGGCCAGTGATTTGTCAAATGTTCCGGGTTCCAATTTTCAGACTAGCTGACGGAGATGAACACCAAGTGAGAAGTGTCCAGAGCTGGTCTCACATAGTGTAGAAAATCTGGGAAGTGTGTCCCACTGCAAATTGACACAGAGAGTCAGACGTTCTCATTCAACTCCAGAGAATGTCGCATCAGGCCCCGACGGCCAGCGGGTGAGGCGTGTTGGGCTGTGAGTCACAGACCACTGCCCTGGAGGGGGGAAGACTGTTCGGGGACAAAGGTAGCCAGAGGGCTGCCTTTCTCATTAAAGAAAACCAAAGTAGTCGGAGCTTGTCCTAGAGCTGAGTGATCTGCTGACCCCCCAAGGAGTATTGGCAACACTGTCCAAGTGACAGAAAAAGAAACCCAGAACAGGATGGGTTGGTAAAAACCTCATGTTGAAGTGTTTTATAATTTTTGCTGGGACCCAGGGAGAAATGTGTCACAAAAGTGCCAAGAGATTTCTCTTAGGAACACCACGGTCAATGATGGAGTCAGTGCAGAGGTGTGGAAGAGCCGAGCTGGCGGTCCAGAACTTGTACCAGAGCTTCTGGGTCCAGCTAGGAGGCTGTGCCATGCCTGGCAGGCCAGGACTGAAATTGAGCCAGCACACAGTGCCCCCCCCCCCCCCCCCCCCNCCCCCCCGGGCCAGTGTTCTCCCCTGAGACCACGGAACCTTTTCATAATTTGCACAAGGGCACTCTATGGTAGAGAGCTCACCCTGCGCACACTCCCCTCCTCCTTGTGGGTTCCAGGCTTATGTGACACACGTCAAGGAAGGTTTATCATGATGTATTGGAAATAATCATGCAGGGGCTTCGGTGGTTAGTGAGGGACCCGCAAGTAATGCTTTATCCCAGGGGACTTGTAAGACCGGGTGACACAGCAAATTTGTTTAGTGGGGGAACATTCCAGAGAAAGTGGGAGAGTGAAACAGGAATGTAACTGGGATGAAGAAAGAGAGGAACATATGCAGGTGGGATGCATGGAAGGGAGAATGTGACAAAGAAGTTGACATCAACGTGCACAAAATGGTTTGAAAATCTATCGACCAAATTCTGGGGGAAATGCTTTAAAATAGCAGAATATATTTACTTTAAAACTATGTTTACTAATCAGTTTATGCATTTTTTAAAGTAACTTTTGAAAAATCATACCAACTTTGACTAATTGGAATTTTTTTTTAAAGATTTTATTTATTGGGGCACCTGGGTGGCTCAGTTGGTTAAGCATCTGCCTTTGACTCAGGTCATGATCCTAGCATCCTAGGATCAAGCCCCAGTAGCTGGCTCCCTGCTGATCCTCCCTCTCCCTCCCTCCCTCCCTCCCTCCCTTCCT